>NW_026057576.1:58110888-58134671 GCF_023721935.1 Panthera uncia
AAAAAAAAAAAAAAAAAAAAAAAAAAAAGGGTCCAGGGCCAGATGACTTTCCAGGGGAATTCTACCAATCATTTAAGGAAGAGTTAACACCTATTCTCTTGAAGGTGTTCCAAAAAATAGAAATGGAAGGAAAACTCCCAAACTCTTTCTATGGAAGCCAGCATTACCTTGATTCCAAAACCAGACAAAGACCCCACTAAAAAGGAGAACTATCGACCGATTTCCCTGATGAACATGGATGCAAAAATCCTCAACAAGATAGTAGCCAACCGGACCCGACAATACGGTTAAAAAATTATTCACCACGACCAAGTGGGATTTATCCCTGGGATGCCAGGCTGGTTCAATATCCGCAAAACAATTAACGTGATTCATCACATCAAGAAAAGAAAACACAAGAACCATATGATCCTCTCAATAGATGCAGACAAAGCATTTGACAAAATACAGCATCGTTTCTTGATAAAAATGCTCAAGAAAGTAGGAATAGAAGGATCGTTCCTCGAGATCATAAAAGCCATATATGAATGACCCAACGCTAAGATCATCCTCAATGGGGAAAAACTGACAGCTTTCCCCCTAAGGTCAGGAACAAGACAGGGATGTCCACTCTCACCACTGTCATTCAATGTATTATTGGAAGTCTTAGCCTCTGCAATCAGACAACGCAAAGAAATAAAAGGTATCCAAATTGGGCAGAAGGAGGTGAAACTTTCACTCTTCACAGATGACATGATACTCTATATGAAAAACCCAAAAGATTCCACGAAAAAACTGCTAGAATTGATTCATGAATTCAGCAAAGTTGCAGGACATAAAATCAACGCACAGAAATCGGTTGCATTCTTATACACCAACAATGAAGCGACAGAAAGAGAAATCAAGGAATCGACCCCATTTACAGTTGCACCAAAAACCATAAAATACTAGGAATAAGTCTCACCAAAGAGGTGAAAAATCTATATGCTGAAAATTATAGAAAGCTTAGGAAAGAAATTGAAGAAGACACAAAGACATGGAAAAAGATTCCATGCTCCTGGATAGGAAGAACAAATATTGTTCAAATGTCGAAACTACCCAAAGCAATCTACATATTCAATGCAATCCCTATCAGAGTAACACCAGCATTCGTCACAGAGCTAGAACAAAAATCCTAAAATTTGTATGGAACCAGAAAAGACCCCGAATAGCCAAAGCAATCTTGAGAAAGAAAACCAAAGCAGGAGGCATCACAATCCCAGTCTTCAAGCTATACTACAAAGCTGTAATCATCAAGACACTATGGTACTGGCACAACAACAGACACTCAGATCAATGGAACAGAATAGAGAGCCCAGAAAAGGACCCACAAACGTTTGGCCAACTCACCTTTGACAAAGCAGGAAAGAATATCCAATAAAATAAAAATGGTCTCTTCAGCAAGTGGTGCTGGGAAAACTGGACAGCGACATGCAGAAGAATGAACCTGGACCACTTTCTTACACCATACACAAAAATCAGCTCAAAATGGATGAAAGGCCTCAATGTAAGAGAGGAAGCCATCAAAATCTGAGGAGAAAGCAGACAACAACTTCTTTGGCCTTGGCCACAGCAACATCTTACTCAGGACGTCTCTGGAGGCAAGGGAAACAAAAGAAAAAATCAACTACTGGGACCTCGTGAAAATTAAAAGCTTCTGCACAGAGAAGGAAACAATCAGCAAAACTAAAAGGCAAGCAACAGAATGGGAGAAGATATTTGCAAATGACATACCAGATAAAGGGTTAGTATCCAAAATCGATAAAGAACTTATCAAACTCAACACCCAAAAAACAAAGAATCCAGTGAAGAAATGGGCAAAAGACATGAATAGACACTTCTCCAAGGAAGACATCCAGATGGCCAAGTGACACATGAAAACATGCTCAACATCACTCATCATCAGGGAAATCCAAACAAAACCACAATGAGATACCACCTTACACCTGTCAGAATGGCTAACATTAACAACTCAGGCAACAACAGATGTTGGCGAGGATGCAGAGAAAGAGGATCTCTTTTGCATTGTTGGTGGCAATGCGAGCTGGTGCAGCCACTCTGGAAAACAGTATGGAGGTTCCTCAAAAAACTAAAAATAGAATTCCCCTACCACCCAGCAATTGCACTACTCAGCATTTATCCATGGGATATAGGTTTGCTGTTTCAAAGGGCACATGTGTCCCCATGTTTATAGTAGCAGCACTATCAACAATAGCCAAAGTATGGTAAGAGCCCAAACGTCCATCGATGGATGAATGGATAAAGAAGATGTGATATATATATATATATATATATATATATATATATACACACACACACACACACACACACACACACACACACACAATGGAGTATTTCTTGGCAATCAAAAAAATGAAATCTTGCCCTTTGCAACTACGTGGAGGGAACTGGAGGGTATCATGCTAAGTGAAATTAGTCAAAGAAAGACAAACATCATATGACTTCACTCATATGAGGACTTTAAGAGACAAAACAGATGAACATAAGGGAAGGGAAACAAAAGTAATATAAAAAGAGAGAGGGGGAGGAAACAGAAGAGATGCATAAATACGGAGAACAAACTTAGGGTTGCTGGAGGGGTTGTGGGAGGGGCGATGGGCTAAATGATTTAGGGGCATTAAGGAATCCACTCCTGAAGTCTTTTGCACTGTATGCTAACTAATTTGGATGTAAATTTTAAAAAATAAAAAATAAAATTAAAAAAATTAAGTATTCCACAGAAATTGTGAGAGAATTTGCGATTAAGAAGGGAGATAGAACCAAAAGAAAATGGTTTATTATATATTCCAAATCTATTTGCGTATGAATAATGTAATGGCTATATTTATCTTTCAACTCTGCCAAAATTTAGTTGTAAATAAAATAGAACCTGCTCAAAATCTGGCACAGGCTAAATTATGAGTCCAAATCCTAGGGCTTTGTGATGCAATTCATACGATTTACAACTACTATGCCCTTTTGTTTTGTTTTGTTTTTTTCAATTTTAGAACATGTAAACATGCCTATTCCTTGAGATTAATCCAGATACTTCTTTTGTTCTTTAGGCTTCCAACTGTTTACTAGAATATATGGATATTAAAATATTTCAAAATCCTTGAGAGCAGAAACTCCATCCTGAAGTCCTGACTTATGTTACTAAATATTTGAGTCCTGTAATGCTACATTCTCTTGGGATGATTTCACCACCTGACGATTTGAAGAACATCATTCCAAGCTCAGCATTAACACGTGATGTGGCCAGTATTCAGATATAGCTAGAACTACTGTTCCATTTATCTTTTTTTTTTTAAGTTTAGTTATTTATTTTTAGAAAGAGGGAGAGAGAGAGAGAGAGAGAGAGGGAGAGAGAGAGAGAGAGAGAGTGAATCTCAAGCAGGCTCTACACCATCAGCGCAGAGCCCGACCCGGCACTTGAACACACGAACTGTGAGATCATGACCTAAGCTAAAATCAACAGTCAGATGCTTAACCGACTGAGCCACCCAGGTGTCCCTATTACATTAATCCTATTTCAATCTTTCAAATTCCTTTCTTTTCTTTTTTTTTTTTTTTTTTTGGTGCACTGAAATCTGACTGCAGTAGCGTTGCATTTTACACAGAGAGTATCTTTTGAGTGCAAAATGATACACCTTGATGGTATGGTCTTGAGTGAGGGCTTGGGATGTCAGATGTACTTATGGCAAAGCTGGTTGACTCCACAGAGTTCTGATTGGTTATCAGGTTCTGTTTGCAGGATGCGAAGGGTGAAGGTTATCTGTATTTCCCTCCGCAGTGGAAATCTCTGGAAACCTCTGTCTTATATTCTTAAATTTGTAATCTGCCGTATAGTGTACCATTTATCTGAACAATAACTTATATAAACAGAAAATTATCTATAAATTTCTAAAAAGCATATGCCAGATATAAAGAAAAAGGGGCTATATTTTAACTTTAAATTTTTAAAACTGTGGATAAGTCTGAAGTATTTATTTCAGAAGAATAATGTGGCACAAGAATTATCTGGAATAATATGGTCACAAATCTTTACATGAATATTTGTACCTGAAGCAATAGAAAAAAAGAAACATTTTAAAAACTGCAAAAAAAAAAAAGTGGACTTTATAAACTAAAAATGAGTTAGATTCACCAATCCGGAGAACATACTTTCAGATGCATATGAAGACAGTAATTCTCCAGGTGTATTCTAGGGTCTGGAATTATCAGCATGACAAAAGAAACTTTTATAAATGCAAATTATCAGGCTCATTACAGACCAAATGAATCCAAAGGGAGAAAGGTTAGCCAACTCATTTTAAAGATCCGCTCCCTAGTCCCCCAAGAGATTATGTTGCATGATACAGGTTGTGAATTACTGCTATAAACTATGGTGTAAGATATGGTAAATCATTCCCTACTCTTTCATCAGTGCAGGTAATCTTAAATTAAAAGAGAGAACAAAAACTCAACTGTACCAAGTATAAATTTCACATTTCATCTTGTAGCCCAAGTACAATTTTAAGTGACACCAAATTTAGTCTTTGTTCTCACATTTCTGTACTTCAATTTGTAGCTTTGATAATAGTTCAATGGACTTTACCATGTATTTGTACATACTCTTAAACTGAGTTTTCAATGATCGTGGCTCGTCAAGGTTAATTGTGACACCAATAATTTCTATTTCAGTGCTCATGGCTTGTGAGACTGCAGGTGTGGCTGGCTTCTGACAGCATTCCAAGTGTAGAGCGCCCTCTGCTCTCCAGCTGAGCCTAAGATGCTAACAATCAGGGGTCACTATGAAAAGCTAATTTTAGGTAGCTTCCGGAGGCTATGATTCTTGCCACAAAGTAGCTAATTATGAATTCTATGGCGTGAATGATACTTTTTTTCTTCCTACTGTTACCTTGTTCCCAGTCTTGCCACCATATAAACCCAGTATAGGGTATGGGCATTTGACATTGGCAACCTGGAAGGCTCAGAAGAAATGTAACATGTGAACTAAAATATCCATGAAATTGCTATAAAGGTTAATTTGAAGATGGGCAATTCTAGGCAAATGTTGAGACGGGGAAAACAATTTTTGCTCTAGTACAACTTTAATAGGACTTGTGTCGTGAAACTAAACTAAGATTTGAGAAGATTATACGAAAAAATGTTTACTTGCTGACATCAGATACCAGCAGTCTGATTACCATTTAGGACTTAAGTAGTGATAGTGTTTATTTAATAAATGTGTAAATGCAATTTTGTGGTATATGGATGGGATTTTTTTGCATGCGCTTTTATGCATTCATAAAATTCATAGTGTTTTTTGCTTTTTTTCATTGTACACACTTTCAGATTTTCTTTGGGCCTCTTGCTAGCACCCCCAGTGGCAACCATGTGTTCACATGGTGCCATTATTCTCATAGTTGAATCTGAGTACCTATTATGAATTTGTGAGGTGGCCAGATGGGATTAGATTTATACAATTTTTAAGGAGATGTACACCTAGCAAAGTGAAGTCACTTATGCAATAACTAAACTGACAGTTTTTCATATTATAACACAGGAATTTCATTGAAATAAGGATCAAGAATTTGATTAAGTTGAATTCAAAGACACACTAAGGCTTGCTATTCCAGGTGTGGTCTGGAGACCATTAGCATCAGCATCACCTGCATGCTTATCAGAAACACATAATCTGAGGAACCACCACAGACTGAAGTGGAATCTGTTTTGAACAAGATTCCAGATGGTTGGTATGTTTATTAGAATCTCAGGCACACAGACTGGGGAAAGAGAAATAATATTTGATTTATCCAGTATATTGTTCTTTACCACCAAAAATGAACATGCACTTTGATTTACTGAGGTTTTCAACAGCCACGTTGAGGATTAAAGTTCACAGAAATTATCGCACTGTCAGTAATCACAGATATAAGTATATCTCATAAAAGTATAGCCTCTTCATTGTTGTTGTTGCTGTTGTTTTTATATGTACTATTCTAGGACCCCTTTAATAGCTATTTGATACTGAGCAGGTTAGTTTTCTCCTGCTTAACTTCCTCATCTATAAAATGGGGATAACAATAATATTTAATCATAAGGCTGTAGTGAGGATTACATGAATTACGTGTGTAAAATATTTAGAAGAGTGTCATACACATAGAAAGCACTCAACATTTAGTCTTAATATTGTTTTGTTTTGTTTTCTAATTTTATGTCAGGCACCAATGTTAGGCTACTGGTTGCATGAAGTTTTTGATCGTAGGCTCCCCAGAGAAATGCATGGGCCACCCCTGAGGCCTGCCATATCTCAGCCAAGTTCAGCCAGGGCAGCCGAAGGTATAATAGCGGTACCCATGATCAGTACTATTTTATAGCCCCTTCATCAAAGAGGTATAGCAAACCCTCAGAAAGATGGCTGATGGCATTAAAGATAAGACATGAAAGAAACAGAACTTTCTCAAGGATGTGTTTTTTTTTTTTTGTTTTTTTTTTTTTGTCTGACGGGATTTACAGAAAGCATGGTATACTTGAAAGAGAAATCTGGCCAGAGGGGATAAACCTCACTTGGTATTCTGGCCACTCCAGGTATTGACACATCTCTTGATTTTTAAAATAGTGTGTTTTTACTTAGTATCAATTTTTCTAGAAGATTTACTTAGGATCAAACTTTTAGAAATATGATTATTTTAGAATAGTTGTATCCCTTGCTTAAATGTAATAACAAAAAATGTACAGGCTGGGTCTTTGAAAAAGCAATTTCAGATAATGTTTCACAGAGAATTATAATGAATCAGTGTAACATTGCTTTCTTCTTAAAAAGAAAAAAATAAAGATAAGAAAATACAGCTAAAAACAACTCTTTGAAAATGAAGACTCTTTTTATGTTTGGCATGTTGAAAGTGAAAATAGTTTATGGCAGCATTTATGGAATATCCAAGACTGTCTACAAATGCAAAGTGAATAATAACGATGATGATCACATTAGAAACAAATGCTCTTATACATGGGCGTTTGTGAAGTGCAAATGACTACATGCATTGCTTCTGATCCTAATAGCAAAGTAGGTGTTATTATTATTATCGGGTGGTATCATTTCTCTTTTAAAGATATTGTATATAATGACCAGAGAAGTTATATAACTTGTCCCAGGTCTCTGACAAGGTAGTACCAAGAGATAACCAGATGGGCCACTCCCGTTGGTCTACATCAATGTCTTTTCTTAAGCTAGGCCAGAGAAACTTGTCCTCTAAGAATAACACTTGTGCTTTTCCCCAAACCAAATTGCTGCACTAATTTTTATATTGATGTCCAGAGCCTCCACTCTATTGGTACTAGAGGAAGTAAGCATTCAACCCAGGTGCATATGTACAATTCTAAAATCCCTACTCTTAAAAATTCATTATTTTGCAATTGGTCATTATTGACAGTGACCACTATAGACATTCTCATTTGCTAGACAACTAGTTCTATAGAAGAAACACTATTTTTATTTCTATTAGCATCACCTGAACCATAGGGCAAGAAAATGCATAGCATTAGTTGTCCTGCACGTCAGACATGTATGATGCTCTTCCGTGTTTCTTCTGAAAAATCTGGCTCCTTAGTATATAAATTGTTGGTGGTTGGTGTAGATTTGCTAATGATTTAAAGACAAGACATAGTCAAGTTTCTCGCATTAGAGGTATGCAGGATTGCTTAGAAGGAGATCTCTCTTTTCCAAAATAAAATAAACAGAAGCCACTGGAGGGAGGATTTATATTTGATTTGAATCTCATCACAATCTTTTTTTCTCCCAGGGGAAAAATAAAGGGAACATTAAGCCCATTATGCTTGAATAAACTTTTGAATTTGCAAGACGTGAGCAACCAAATTTCAATTTACATCAGAACGATTAAATATAATTGTTTCTAAATCCTTGTAAGACAGGGCTCAGGACAACCATTTCTCTAAATCTATGGTTTTTATACAAATCATTTTCTAAGTGCTCTCTGTATTTATAACTCTGTGACTTTTCTCATGAACTTCTTTTCTTTAAAGTTTTTATTTTTGCAGCCTGTTTCATTTTTTTTTGAAAGTTCAAAACTGACATTTGGCAAAAAGGTTCCCAATTCACCTGAATTCAAGAGAAAAAGGGATGTGTTACCAAACTGCCTAATATCCACAGCATGGAGTGAATGCTTATTGGAGGTAGGAGATAACTTACAGGAGGAAATAGAAAGAAGAGATATAGCTAACATTTACAGAAACTACTTATGAAACCCCAGGAAGTGTCTTTAGAACAATAACACCTTGGGAGTGACATTCCTGAGTCCATTTCCTAGGAAGCATCACTGTGCGTGCGTGTCCAGAGAAGCTGGCTTCAGGGTTTTGCATGGGGGAGATAGAGTTCTGCCAGATGGGCACACACAGTGTGGGATACACACCAGTGCCGTGTCTGTGCTGTCTCCGTCTGTGCAGCATATGGGATGAGGCTGTGCCTTTGATGAGAAACAAGCCTGTAAGATAAATACGACTCATCCTTGCAGATACATGGGAACAAAAGAAATATAAGAAATCCAAGCAGAAACCTTGATAGATTTGGCCACACATAAATTTTAAATGTCCACGCATTAAAACACATTAAACGGGGCATTTCAATAGAAAAATACTGTAAGAAATATAAGCTGACAATATAAGCTGACAATATAAGCTCAAGACATAAAAGACAACCTATGAAGGAGCCTCGAAATGTATTAAACTTCACTTGTAATCAAACAAAAAAGGAACGCAATTAAAATAACAATGAAACCCCATTGGTAAAGACAAAAAGAAGAGGGAATGAATGTTAGCAACAAGTAGGAAACTGGCCCTTTTATACATTGTTATTGAGAATGGAGGAAATACATGATAAATACACTTGAAAGAGAAACTATCTCATCTGTCTGCCTATCTATCTGTCTTAAACTCAAGCTTAAAGTGTCTGTGATTTTGATACAGTAATATCATGTACTGGAATTTGTCAAAAAGACAGTTACAAATACACACACACACACACACACATATATTTGGAATTTCATTATAGTATTTTTTGGTAAATGTTAAAAATGGAAATAGAGACAACCTAAGTGTTAGAGTTTATATATGTGTATTATTTCATTGCAAATTTTCCTGACATGATTCATGAAAGTAGTCAAAAACATAGTTTTAAAGAATGCGTAAGGATATGGTGGTTATAATTATAATTATTATTGATTTAAAAAGTTTACAACACAACATGTACCATATAAGGTTAATTATGTAATTATAACATGAAAATTCAGAACCAAAAATTTTAAAAACGGCTGTGTCTGGGTTATAGAATATTTTTCTTTACTCTTTTATCAAATTCACAAAGGTAAATGTGTCTAATGTACTGAAAGTTATATAATAATGTGCAAAAATTTCCTAAACTGAATCTTTTTAACTTCTTGATTTAATTGCAGGAGATGATAAATTAAAAATAGATTTTTGTTTTCAGGTCTGGGGGATACATCCATAAAAATAGATAATATTCTTACATCACTATTTATCTCTCTGGGTGATGATGATTCAGCTCATTTATATCCTGCCCACCCACTCATTCCTTTTCCTACCGATAGAATCATATCCTGCAGTTTAATTTTTCAGTTGGTTAAAATATTAAAGTAAATAAAAACTTTTAAACTACATTTTTATTAACTAGAAATTACCTCCACTCACTTTGTTAGAAGAGGTTATAACTGCCTTATTCCTTCATTCTCTTGCTCTCTACTATTCTGTATCTGACATTTATAATATTATTTTGTATCTGTAAGACAACAGCTATTCTGTAACCACATTGTGTAGAGATTGACTCTCGTATTAGAAAACAATTGGCAAGTATAATGCTTGATTATGACTATGTCATATTTGTCACTTCAAGGCCAAGTGGTTTGATTCCTCTTTGGCTATGCTGTCATGATCACTGGGCAGTAAAGTAGAATGTTCCTCAGATCAAATGCATTTTCTTACATGCCATGGAAGCCATGAGAATGAGCTTTGTAATATGGCTATGTATATATGTATATATACACATACATATATATATATATGTATATATATACACACATATGGCTACATATATATACATATATATATATATGTGTATATATATATATATATATATATATATATATATATATGGAATGGAATACTACTGGGCGATGAAAAATAATGAAATCTTGCCATTTGCAACAAAATGGATGGAACTAGAGGGTATCACATTAAGTGAAATAAGTCAGTCAGAGAAAGACAGCTATCATATGATTTCACTCATATGTGGAACTGAGAAACTTGACAGATGAACATGGGAAAGGAAAGGAAAAATAATATAAAAATAGAGAAGGAAGCAAACCAGAAGAGACTCTTAAATACAGAGAACAAACTGAAGATTGAGGGGGTAGAGGGGCAGGGGGTCGATTACATGGCTAATGGCATTAAGGAGGACACCCTTTGGGATGAGCACTGGGTGTCATATGTAAGAGATGAATAACTGGGTTCTACTCCTGAAGCCAAGAGTACACTATATGATAACTAACTTGAGAATAAAACAAAAAACAAAAAGCAAAAAAGAATTGAGCCTTGTAAACCTTCAACTACAGGGAGCAGAGTAACCAAGGATCCTGGCTGCTGTGCTCTGAAATCAGTGCTGGCACTGCATAAATCCTGAAGCCAGATTCCCTGGGGATGCTCCTGGCCAATGACTGCACAAAGGAGGGTCCCGGAGGCAGGCCAGTCCTGGATCACATAGCACTCTTCTCTGGGCTGCTGCTAGAACTACCTGAAGGGCTACTGCATCTCCCTTAGACATTGTAGATGCTCCTACCATAACTTCCTTCCCTGTTTTCCTCTTTCAAGTTTGCCTAGCCCTCTGAAAGCCCTTCCAGCTGCCCAGCTCCTTGCCCACTTTCTCACAGGATCACTTACCCTAATCAAATCTGTGCAGGGGGAAGCTTACAATGCCCTCTACTTCTCTGGTTCCCTAACACAGGTGCCAATATTTCCTCAAAATGATGAGATATTTTAATTTGCTTTTATTTTAATCCTCGGTTTTCTATGTTTCCTTAGTGATATAATTATACTAATTATTAATGATATCAGTCATTATATTATGTATTGTCCATTAATTATTAATTAAAATATTAATATACTATTCTATTAATAATGAAGTAACCATTTCCCTTTAATCTATGTTTTATTATATAACTTTTTTTCAGAGTCTCAGTTATAGTGTCAATTCTGATGCATACCATTTCTTTTATTTTTATTTTTAATTAAACATGTTTATTTGTTTTTGAGAGTGAGAGAGACAGAGAATGAGCAGGGGAGGGGCAGAGAGTGAGGGAGACACAGAATCGGAAGCAGGCTCCAGGCTCCGAGCTGTCAGCACAGAGCCCCACTCGGGGCTTGAACTCAGGAATGGTGAGATCATGACCTGAGCCAAAGTTGGAGGTGTAACCAATGAAGCCAGCCAGGCACCCTTGATGCATACCATTTCTTCATGCCCGTGACCCCCTTCCCAGAGAACTCTGCTTTCTTGCTTTGACTCTTAATCTAGAATTTTCTTTTTCTGATCTCCAGGTTTGAAATCACTATTGACTGGATCTCAGGATCTTTTATTCCTCATTTTTTTTCTGAGGCACATACGTAACTAATTTCCTAAGAAAGGATGTGCCAGAATTAAATTTCCAAGTTTTGGAATTTTGTAATGGCTTTGTTCAGACTCAGATATTATTGATAACCTGTCAGGATCTTCAATTCTAGGCAGAAAATACTTATCCCTCAGAAGGTAGAAGGCCTTGTTCTACTGTCTTCTAATATATAGTTTTGCTAATAAGAATTCTGAGAACAGTTTATTTTTTGTTCGGTTTGTTTTCTTTTGATTATTGATAATCTTTTTCTCCTCTCTGAATTCTCTTATAATCTTTTCTATATTATTCACATGTTCAATTTTACAGCAGTATATATAAAGGTATACATTTTGTGCATATGTGTACAATTGGTAAAAATACTATTCAGATCCCATGTTATCTTTTATAGATGCCTGTATTCCATTGTCTTTGTTGTCCTTTTCTCAAATACCATCAGTTCGAGAATCAGTCGCATGGGTTTCTCTTCTATGTCTTGTTTAACCTCCATTCTCAGGGGTTTTTCATTTGGTTGATACAGAAAGTATAGCCCCTATTTATTTATTCCATAGCTTCTCTGACATTTCTTATGAACCTCATGCCACTGGTAAGGAAACAGATATTTCAGATAATGATATCACAGTTTTTTCCTGTTAAAATAATTTATTCATAGTTATCTTACCACCAGGGCTGATTTAAATAGTTCTTTTCATATAGATGAGTGTCTTTTAGACTGTGTTCCCCCCCTCTCTTCCCCAAAATGGCAGCTGTATATAAGAGGTTCTTGTTGTGTCCTTGTTGTTGTTAAGAGGATCTCAGGTTCATGAATTTCTGTGCTATTTTCTGTTGTAGGGGCTGCTGTGTTATGACTACTGGATAGGTAACCACTGTCTTTGGACTGGCTCTGTTTGGCATTTTGTGGGACATGCCTATAACTGCAGTGAGGATCTATGGTTCTTGTTCTTTGTGTCTGAAAGTCATCATATTCTAGCCTTCTTTTTTCTAACCTTCAGCCTGTAAATTTTTACTCCTACGCTCAGCCCTTTCTTTTTATTTTGTGAAATAAGCAATTATTTCCCAACTGCCTGTTCCCTGCACATAGGTTGGGGGTGGAGGTAGAGAATTATCCCTGTATCTTCACTAGTTACTTCACCCAACATTCTCATTCTTCACTTGCATAATCCCTCTGACACCTTGGTTGGCAGGGCCCTAATGTTCTTCAGTGGACCCATGGCTTTCTCCATGCTAGGTCAATGGCAACAGCACACTTGCTTTATATGTTCAGGCTTCCCAGTGCATATTCGGTAGTATCTGAAACCTGTACTTTGCTAAGATTAGGACCTAATGGACATAGAGTCAGTTAGGAAGGGAGACCTCTTCATACAACCACTATCTTCCTTCTTCCTTTAACAATCCTCAAGGTTGGAAAGGAGCAGCCCTTCCATTTATTTTTTTTCCCTCTTTCAGGCCAGTCTCATGATGCAGCCCAGTGGCAGGTAGAATCAACAGGGAAACCAGTTCTGTGGTAGAAAAGCACAGATCAGGAGGTGTTTTAAGAATATTGTATTTACCACTGGACTTTTAGGTGTCCTCTGAAGAACACTTCTATATTCCCCTCCTGAGTGTGGAATTTATTGAAAAATAATACAGAGAAGTCAGATACGTGGAGAAAAATGGCATTTTTATGACTAACAGAGCTGTTTGATGAATGTGGCTTCAAGAATATGGCCATTTGACTCTGCATTGACAGTAAAGAGCCTGCTTGGGGTTCTCTCTCTCTCCCTCTCTCTTTGCCCCTCCCCTGTACACACGTGCTCTCTCTCTCTCAAAATAAATAAATAAACTAAAAAAACCTGGTATGCTTAAATAAAAATTGGTTTAAAAAAAGAATATAACCACTTGGATTTGGAAATGCTTCACCTCAGGGTTAAACGACTGACCCACGCGATATTGGCAGCACTGAATAAAGATGGCATTTCCGACCAGGGAAAGCTTATCCTCTGGAGGAGTGGAAGAAGTAGGCACCCTGTGAGCTAGGTGTCCCAACAGGAGAACTTGGAGTACCCCGAGCCCATCAAGCAAATGTATCATTTCTCTGCCCTTAGAGGACAGGAAGGAGCACAGTGGAGTAGATGTGTTCTTCCCTGACCTTTACTCCTTGGGTTCTGAGGTAGGAATTTGTTCCTCTTTCATTGAAATATGAGGAATGGGAAATAAATATTCAGATTTTTTTCTTGTTAGGTTAAACGATTAATTCTATGATCACCCCGATTGCAGCTGCCCACTTGCATGGAGGAGAGGGGTGACTGATGAGGCTAGCCCTGTTTGCAACTTCATGATGCCCCTCCCCTAATGCCAGCCTGGCTTCTGTGTTCCTCCTCCTGGATTCACTGGCAGGAAGTTAGTTTCTTCCCCAGAGGGTTTTGAAAACGGTTAGAACCTTAGGGTTTCCGTCCAGAGGAATCAGCATCACTGGAGGCTTGTTAGAAATGCAGAATTTGTTAGAAATGCAAAATTTCAGACCCAGCCCCATCTACTGATTCTGTAGTTTAACAGGATCTCTAGGTAATTCTTATGTACATCGAAGTTGGAGAAGCACTAGTGTAGAACAAGTCATTAATTAAGCGATCTCAAAGGCTTCGCTACATCCTAAACTGAGTATTTCCTCCCAGTTTCCCAGCACAAATTACGCATGACTGCGATCTTCAATGTTCCTCATTGAGATTATGAAACGAAATTAAATGGTTGTGGATGAAGTAATCGATGAGATTAAATGGGAGCTAGTGGAAGAGACTGATGGCAGTCGGTCACACATTCTCCATGTTTATGCAGTTCAGAAGAATCCGTTCCAATCCCGAACGGAATCCCCTCCCCCCAATAATGAATATAAAACTTGAAAATATATCAGAGTTCATAGTTACTGTTAAAGTAAAGAAATTAAATCCTTAAATTAAATTAATTAAAGAAATTAAATTAAGCTTTTTGACGCTGTGAGCTACCGTGGCTTTCTGCGATGCTCAGGCGGGTAACCCACGCTGAAGGCTGGCCAGCAGAGAGCTCGCTCTCGGCGGCTGCTGCCAGGACTGTCATCCCCTTACTCATACTGTCTTCTCACTCAGAAAGTGGCATTTGAGGCATATGTGCCTTTAGTGATGTGTGGAAATTTGCACTGATGATGGCCCAGTTCCCAGATCTGGAGATCTCTTTTTTCCTGTGTTATTGGGCATAACGCAAAAGAGGAAAAAATCCTCCTTGTGACCAATGTCTCCACACAACATTGCGAGGCCCTGACCATCTTTTTTTTGTTTCACCTTTTGAACATTTCCAGTCCTGATTAGCATTTCTTTCTACCCTCTCTTTCTCTGCAGTGGGAGGCTATGCCTTTTTTAACTTTTGCTTCCTTTTACCCCTGCACTTTGAGGAAGGCTCTGCTGAGCCTTTTTAGCAGTTTAGCCCGTGTTCACCTCTTTTTTTTTTTTTTCTCTACCACATGTAGAGCAAGCAATTTTGCTAAATATAAAGATTTATTTTACCCTTTCTCTGGTAGTGTGAGACATTTGCATTCCCTATCGGATTCTCTAGTTTTGTTTTGTGTGGCCCCTTGGTTTGATAGAGCAAATGAACGAATTCTGGGTCTGTAAAAAACATTGAATATTCAAATAAAATTATGTATTTTCACGTCTCTTCTGAATATTTCCACCAACGGGACATTTTGCCCTCAGACCAGGGATGAATACGATTTATTACTATCCAGCCTGGTGTGGTGTTGGTACCTGGTGACTCCTCCCTTTGCACCTGCTTCCTCCAAGCACAAGCAATACTTCCCCACCTACGTTAGCTGGGTGCCCTTGCCTCTCGTTCAGTAACTATATGGTTATATACACTGATGTCACTACTGGTCATTCCCTCTCAAAACCCTTCATACTTTCTCTACCACACATTTCTAAAGTTTCCCTAACTATTCAGTCCTTATCTTAAAATTGTCATTCATCTTGTTTTATAGATTCTTTACTTAATTTAATTAAGAGGATACCTTGCAATGTTTTTTTGGACTCTTTATTTGATGAGGATCCCAATCAGTAAGACTTTGCTTTTTTTCTGCTATTGATTATTCATTCATTTGAGGGGAATCCAGTCACTCTTCCTGACCTACTAGAAGCCAAAACAGGTTCCCCTTTTTAATACCTTCCTGAAAACTAATGATACCAAAGTTTGTCTCTCTGCTTTCTAATCTGTATGGCTTGACCTCCAAGATCTCATTTGTCCTCTTTCAAAGGTGTGTATCCTCTCCTTTAAAATCACAGCATTTCTCTTGTGGAAATTCTCTCCTCTTAATGCTTAATGATTATATTTATTTATATTTGTATTTGTACTTATTGTGTTTTCACACAATTTATTGTGTTTACACTACTCCTGATATCAAGATGAAAGAGTATTTTTAAGTCGATCTGGTCACTCCTAGATTTCCTGAGAAATAAGATTCCTAGGCGCAGAATGTTCTAGATCAGGTTTTTTGAGTTGCCTTCTTACATCTTTGCAATTGCAATGATTTTATTGACATGTTTTTTGTCATCAGTCAAAGTATGCCCCCTATAAATTAATGGCCTCTTTGTCATATTTTGCAATAAGATCTACTGAGCTCATGTGGATGGAGCCACAATCTTGATCTTTGAAATCTAACATTTTAATCAGAATTTTGGAAACAACTTAATTCAGGTTCTGTTCTGAGACTGAATGAGGGACATGTCTGACTCAAGAGAAAATACATGTTACTAAAAATCTGTACCCTCAGATGTTTTTCTTTTAACCCTTAATGTAGCTAAAAACTAGGTAAAAACCAGCAAAATACAGAACACCTGATCTGCCACTATCTAGCTCACACGTTGGTCACTCTCTGAACTTCTCACTGGAAATTTAGTTAGCTTTGCAGT
Organism: Panthera uncia; assembly: GCF_023721935.1. Classification (NCBI taxonomy): domain Eukaryota; kingdom Metazoa; phylum Chordata; class Mammalia; order Carnivora; family Felidae; genus Panthera; species Panthera uncia. The sequence goes on from NW_026057576.1 coordinate 58,127,489, forward strand.
TACAAATTGTAATCTGAGGCAACGGCTGAGAAGCACAAGAAAAGCGGGGAGAATAATCCACATTTCAATGATTTCAATGTTAAGCTTAATGACTCTGCTTGTTTTAAATAAACATAATGTAGGTCTCAAAGTCTCCTTTGGTTCAATATGGTTTATTTGCTACATAAAATCTGTATCAGCTTAGATGGGATTGTGTTTCGTCATGAAGGACCATCTCTTGCCTTAGGTTAGATCAGTGTCAGCAGCAGAGAATTCTATTCCTGCATATTAAGTTCTGTAGAACCCACATTTAATGTCAAAGGCCCATTAAAAACAGCACTGAACCTCTAAAAACAGCGAGGGGCGCCTGAGTGGCTCCGTCGGTTAAGCGTCTGACATCGGCTCAGGTCATAATGTTGTAGTTTGTGAGTTCAAGCCTGGCGCTGGGCTCTGTGCTGACAAGCTCAGAGCCCGGAGCCTGCTTCAGATTCTGTGCCTCCCCCTCTCTCTGCCCCTCCCATGCTCATGCTCTGTCTCTCTCTGTCTCTCAATAATAAATAAACGTTAAAAAGAATTAAAAACAGTGAATCCCCTATGGATAAGCCACTATGAAAGGCTGAATTCAAAGTGCCACATGACCTTTATATCCTAAAGATTTTCATTAGTACTACACCAAATTTCCATCATATTTGGTCCTCAAATCTGAGTACTTCTACATTTTTAAGGTTTCAAATCATACTAAAGGATGCTGAGTTTTTCTGAAACCAATAGAAAACCACCACTTTCTACTTTTTTCATATTTGAAATAAGACACAGAACAGAAAAATGAAATGTGAAATGCTAGGTTAATTATTGATAACGCTGAGTAGAGAAGAGAACATTAGTTAATTTGGCAAAATGTACTTGCTTATCCTTTACCCTAGAATTAGGTAAACTTAGTCATGCAGTCCCTAGTGCCACCGGACATCTGCACACCTCCCCTGCAGGCAGGGACAAGACTCTAAGCTTACTCCATAGAGCAAAAGAGGATGCATATGTCTTGCAAAGCAGCTGGGTGCAGGAGGAAACCTAGGAGGCATTGAGTCAACCACACTCATTTCTTTTCTTAAACGTATTAGTCAGATGTGTTTCTCCCACACATTTGTCTCCTGGGGAGTAGAGTATAAAGTCACTCTTTTCTATGAAAGTAAGAAAAAATGGGGAAAAAAACACCTCCACTGTATTATGCAAATATAGATGGAGGCAATGGTTTTTGCATTCAGTTGGTTGTTCTTTTCATCAACTTTTTAGCCCGTTATTTTGGGAAATAATTGAAAGGAGTAAATATTGTCTTCTCCAAAGCATGAAAATATTAGTTTTTCTCATTTTGGCAGTGCTAATCAGTTCTCATTGATGGTTGATTTAGTTGTGCTCTTTGAGTGAAGAGGTGAGTGACAGGCCAACTAGATCACTGAGCAAATTTGTGTTTATCTGAGTGAGACAGGGGAGGGACATTTTCTTAACAAAGATGTGATTCCAGTCATAGCTCCACTACTTGACTTTGGGCAAATGGCAATCTTTTTATGCTTTTTATTTCAGTTCTTCAAAATGAACACAAGAATTCCATAAGCTCATTGTTATGACTAAATGAAGAAATATATATATATATAAATTGCATAACACACTGCCTAACATATTACTGAAGTAAAATTGGCAATCTGGTTATTAATTATTACCAGCGTCATTTAAAAACACAATGTTACTTTATTTGTTTGTTTGTTTATTTATTTATTTTGAGAGAGAATGCAGGAGCATAGGGAGGGAGGGGCAGAGAGAGAGAGAGAGAGAATCCCAACAGGCTCTATGTTGTCAGCAGGGAGTTTGATGTAGTCTCTGTCTCACGAACCATGAGATCATGACCTGAACCAAAAGCAAGAGTTGGTTTCTTAACCAACTGAGCCACCCACATGCCCCAAAACAAAGTTACTTTCTGATTTCATGTGTGTTAATATTTTCATACACACACATATAGATTAGATGTAGATATAGATATGTAGATAGATATAGATATAGATATAGATATCATGCATAAAACTGATAATTATTGACAATTACTTCAATTCTCTCTCTCTCTTTTTTAATCTACACAAGATATTACTGCCATTAATCACTGTTTTGTCCTCCAATGGGCATAGACCTTTCTGTTATTTCTCTTTCTAGGCACCTAACTGATAATAGTTAAAATACATCTCACAAGATTTTGCTGTCTGTCAACATCATTACGAAAAGCACATGATTCTGTCAACATTCACTGAGCTTCTGTGGACTCAGGAACAAATGCTACTGTGGCAGAATGTGTATCTCTGTGTGTATCTTTGAGGAGACAATGATAACTATAGTTTTGAGAACAAGGCACAAGAAAAAGAGAGGACAACTCAAGCATGATAAGGGCAAGTGAACTGCTTTAAAAGGATAATCAGAAGATGCAAATCTTAGTATTTTCTAGTTCCCCTATGAAAACTGGAGACATAAAACTTCCAAAAGTAATCTTCCAGACTGCCAATTAGATTGAGGATTATTTGGTAACCTTAATTTTGGTACATCTTCCTGGAGACATGAGGTAACAGATGAAGTGGGAGTTTGAGCGTAGGATAAAAACAGAATTCTGCAAATTTCTTCTGGGCACAAGATTACAAGACACAATGATCTTTGTCACTGCCTGAGGCCCAGATCTTCTTGGCCAAATATTATTCCAGAAAACTGTGAGGCAATGGCTTTTGTGATTATTTTGAGCTTGTGGCCAAGTGGTGTTGTACTTAGTAATGAACAGATATCCTCAACACTGCTTCTGGCACTCATGTCGCTACTCAGAAAAATGGAGAAGCTACTTCAGAAACTTTTGTTGTGTCTATGAAGAACACATCCTTGAAAATAACATGCATTACCAAATTGAAATTGTGGATGTTTAGATTAACTTCACAATACTACATCCATCATATTTTGCTATCAATGTTTTCATCCTGAGGTCTCAAGCAGGGCTCTCTTGTCCTTGATTTATTAACAAAAGAAAACAAATCAAAATCCCAGCCCAAAGAACCACTTCCTTTTTGTTGCTACTGTGGAATATAGAGTTGATTTCAACTATGCCTAAAAATGCATACTATTTCATATATTTTTCAAGTTTATTTATTCATTTTGAGAGAGAGAGAGAGAGACAGAGAAAGCAAGAGCAGAGGAGGGGCAGAGAGAAAGAGAAGAGACAGAGAGAGAATCCCAAGCAGGCTCAGTGATGACAATGCGGGGCTTGAACTCAGGAACTGTGAGATCATGACTTGAGCCAGGATCCAGATTGGGATGCTTAACCGACTGAGCCACCCAGACACCCTGACTATTTCATATTTTTAAGTAAAATATAAAAGTTACTTAAATAAGTACACCTCTTTATTGTCAATTTCTTAAAAAAATTTTTTTAATGTTTTATTTATTTTTGAGACAGAGAGAGACAGCATGAGCAGAGGAGGGGCAGAGAGAGAGGGAGACACAGAATCCGAAGCAGGCTCTGGACTCTGAGCTGTCAGCACAGAGCCCGATGTGGGGCTCGAACTCACAGACCGTGAGATTATGACCTGAGCGGAAGTCGGATGCCTAACTGACCGAGCCACCTAGGCACCCCTCTTTATTGTCAATTTGAGAGACTTCTGGGATAGAAGAAATACAAATCACATTGTTCTTACTTTCCTTCCCTACTATTAAGGAGGGTGATGGGGCTGCTTGCCTCTCAGCATATCTGCCAATGTTAGCTTACAGTGGAAATTATGGTAAACTAACAAAAGTTATGCAGATGGTCCCTGACTTACAACAATAGTTCAACTCACGATTTTTTGTTTTGGGTTTTTTTGTTTTTGTTTTTGTTTTTGTTTGTCTTTGTGATGGTGCAAAAGCCATACACATTCAGTAGAAGACATACCTGCAATTTTGAATTTGGATCTTCTTCTAGGCCAGCAATAGGTGATACAATCCTCTCTCACAACACTGGGCAGGGGCAGCGAACCTCAGCTCCCAGTCAGCCATGTCATCCAGTGGGTCTACAACCTGTACCACTGACCACCATTCTGTACCCATACAACCATTCTGCTTTTTACTTTTAGTACAGTATTCAACACATCATGTGAGATTTTCATCATTTTATTAGAAAATAGTCTTTGAGTTGGAGGATTTTGCACAACTGTAGGCTAATGTAAGTGTTCTGATTCCGTTTAAGGTAGGCTGTGCTAGGCTAGAATGTTTGGTAGGCTATGTGTAGTAAACCCATTTTGACTTGTGCTTTTTTCAACTTATGATGGGTTTATCAGGATGTAACTTCATTGTAAGCCAATAAAGATCTGTGCTAGTTATTTTGCAAAATCAAGATAGAAAATGCAGAATGCAGAAGTGTTGCATAATGTATGGAAAAATCTCCATTATGTACAAGTACTCTGTTTTAAGAGGTTCGAATCCAATTATAATAATCCAGAGTTCTTAGAGAATTTCATCAGAAAAATGTAAACCTCTGTCAAAAATCTTTGAAAAGCAAGGTGTTAGGATGGAACACTGTGAAATAATTGTATTGTGATGAAAGCTCTTGTTAATGGACCCCTTTCTGAGTTTGCCCTTTTGCTGAAGGCACACACAATTTTTGCCATTATCCCACAATGTATTATGGAGTGTAAGTCACAACTTTGTGTTAGTCAAAGTTTATAGTTCCAAGACTTATCTAATTTTGTTTAAAATTAGATTTCAAATATTCAGATGCAAATGACAAAGCATGTTGATAGCATTGCCCTTTAGCTCTAGTTATTATGCTAAGGAAACGACATCAAAAAAGCAATTGCTTTGAGTAGAAAGGAAAATACACCAGAAATCTAGTCTGTGGCCTCTTTTTAAAATACATATTACAAAAACATCATTAAAATTATTAAAATTATACAGAAAAGAGAATAATTCATAGTATGCCAAGCAACCTTAACATATGACATATATAGAATAATGCATGTTTTAATCAATGCATTTTTATTTTGTTTTCTAGTAGAGTGTTTTGATAGTATGACAAAGAGGTGCCACTATTTGTTGATTTATTTCCTAAGGCTCTGTATAAATAAACAAAGCCATAATTGAGAGAGTTATCTGCAGTCCATGAGTTTACATGCAAAATTCTTCAATTGGTTAGGTACAGTGAGATGGCAACCCAAATAACTGATTTCTTGGTTCAATTATGTACTTGATAACAATGGAATATCTATTGTGAGAAAGTTATAAATTCTCTCCATTTGCAAGTCTAATTTTAGGTTAATTTTAAAATTAGGTCCAATTTTAGGTCAAAGTTGATATTTAATCATGATGCCTAGGAAAGTTTTAGTTTAAATGGTAGGGAATACGGAGGTGATTCAGTCAACTCCAAAGATAGTTTATACTAATTTGAGCTGGGCCATCAGGCTGAATGGGACTAGGAAGGTCAGGATGTGTACTCTGACCCCACTGAATGCCCAGAGGACCCTGGAGCAATTCTCACTTTATTACCCAGGGCAAGATACAAGCTCAAGGCTGATCGCTAATTGTTCTGGGTGTCTAACCTTTTACAATATTTCGCATGTGCCCCATAAGGTGTCAACAAAGTGAACTTGCTTCAGAATTGCTGTGAAATCAACAGGCACTTGGACCTCTGAATTAAGTTCCTGTTGGATTGTCAGCATTGTAAGTATAAAAGAAGATCTTTAGTCTATAATAGCAACCAGAAGAAAGTGACTCTTCGTTGGAGGGGTGGTGGGGGGGAGGGGCGTTGGTGGGCATGTGCTCATGTGCTAAAATAAATCAAGGACAAGCAGGCCCTGCTTGAAGCGTCAGGATTAAAAACATTGATATAGAGCAAAATATGATGGACAAAGTATTCGGAAGTTAATCTACTCAACTGTAACATTTACAACTCATCGGAGCATTGATTGCCACTACCCACAGATCATTCTCAGCAAGCTCTCTATTCTTCATATCAGCTTCCTATAGATCAGTAAATTTAGAACTACGTTTTATCCCTGCTTAAGATCATATGCTCTCACTTTCCCTCATGAGGATCCTCTTACAAGATCTTGTTACAAGAAGACCAGAAACATCATGATTTCCAACGATATAATCTTCAAAACAAATGAAAATATAACTCGTACAAAAATTATAATAATGTATGTCTCCTTTAATAAAGATTTTTGAAGTGTTTTACCTCACAAAGTAGGCATCTAAAAAATGCCCGTTATGAAAAGTATGATTGTTAACCATAACAAAGATAAATTACTTTGAACAACTTTCACTGATTTATGGAATCTGAAAGACAGTCTTGAGAGTACATAATTCTATAGTTATTGTTAGAAGGAAAAAAGCATAAATCACAAGGGCTGTATTAATATAATGTTAAAAATAATCTAAAAAATATGAACATAAAAGCAAATAAACATTAGTAATATGGTTTGTACCTGGAAATGGAATTGTATTATACTTCAATGTCACAGATATAGATTACAAACAAGAGCTGTTTTGATGAGTCACATTTCACTTAGTGAGTGTTGTTTTCTTTAATATTCTGTGGCCAAAAAGATTCTCAGCCTTATGTGTTTTCATTATTCATGAGACATTACATATAACCATATTTGCTCTATTGTTTTAGAACATTACTGTCTTGTTACAAGAGATAAATTTTATATAAACATTTGTACATATCAGCATATCAGTAATAATGCAGGTTTAATAAAAATGATGATCTTTGAAGACAGGATATGGAAAGTAAATAATCTCGATCATTAAAGAAATTCGCTTACTAAGGACTTAATGAGACTGATGTCTTGATTAGTAGTGTGAGATCTAGATGAGAATAGTGTGAGATGCAGTGAAACGGCAGCATAATTAACTATATAACTTGAATTAAAATATATAGAAGATTTATTCAATGAAAGACATTTAATCCATATAGCAGTAGAGATTAAAATATATTTTGAAGTGAAGTAAAGATTTATTTATAAGATGAAAATTAATTTTTAAAGGCAATTAAAAGATTTCAGTGTTTACCAGGGGATTGTGAGTATTCTGGGGAAAAAAAGACAAAAGCTTTGAAAATGCATTCCATAGGGAAGTCCTGGAAGACTGGGCTGCATTATCTTTCCTCTCCTCTCCTCTCCTCTCCTCTCCTCTCCTCTCCTCTCCTCTC
>NW_026057576.1:58464790-58516744 GCF_023721935.1 Panthera uncia
TCTTTTTTTTTTTTTTTTTTTTTTGTTAATGTGATGTATCACGTTGATTGATTTGCGAATGTTGAACCAGCCCTGCATCCCAGGAATGAATCCCACTTGATCTTGGTGAATAATTCTTTTTATATGCCGTTGAATTCGATTTGCTAGTATCTTATTGAGGATTTTTGCATCCATATTCATCAGGGATATTGGCCTGTAGTTCTCTTTGTTTACTGGGTCTCTGTCTGGTTTAGGAATCAAAGTAATACTGGCTTCATAGAATGAGTCTGGAAGTTTTCCTTCCCTTTCTATTTCTTGGAATAGCTTGAGAAGGATAGGTATTATCTCTGCTTTAAACATCTGGTAGAACTCCCCTGGGAAGCCATCTGGTCCTGGACTCTTATTTGTTGGGAGATTTTTGATAACCGATTCAATTTCTTCGCTGGTTATGGGTCTGTTCAAGCTTTCTATTTCCTCCTGACTGAGTTTTGGAAGAGTGTGGGTGTTTAGGGATTTGTCCATGTCTTCCAGGTTGTCCAATTTGTTGGCATGTAATTTTTCATAGTATTCCCTGATAATTGTTTGTATCTCTGAGGGATTGGTTGTAATCATTCCATTTTCATTCATGATTTTATCTATTTGGGTCATCTCCCTTTTCTTTTTGAGAAGCCTGGCTAGAGGTTTGTCAATTTTATTTTTTCAAAAACAAACTCTTGGTTTCGTTGATCTGCTCTACCGTTTTTTTAGATTCTATTTTGTTTATTTCTGCTCTGATCTTTATTATTTCTCTTCTTCTGCTGGGTTTAGGCTGCCTTTGCTGTTCTGCTTCTATTTCCTTTAGGTGTGCTGTTAGATTTTGTATTTGGGATTTTTCTTGTTTCTTGAGATAGGCCTGGATTGCAACGTATTTTCCTCTCAGGACTGCCTTTGCTGCATCCGAAAGCATTTGGATTGTTGTATTTTCATTTTTGTTTGTTTCCATATATTTTTTAACTTCTTCTCTAATTGCCTGGTTGACCCACTCATTCTTTAGTAGGGTGTTCTTTAACCTCCATGCTTTTGGAGGTTTTCCAGACTTTTTCCTGTGGTTGATTTCAAGCTTCATAGCATTGTGGTCTGAAAGTATGCATGGTATAATTTCAATTCTTGTAAACTTATGAAGGGCTGTTTTGTGACCCAGTATATGATCTATCTTGGAGAATGTTCCATGTGCACTCGAGAAGAAAGTATATTGTGTTGCTTTGGGATGCAGAGTTCTAAATATATCTGTCAAGTCCATCTGATCCAATGTATCATTCAGGGCCCTTGTTTCTTTATTGACTGTGTGTCTAGATGATCTATCCATTTCTGTAAGTGGGGTGTTAAAGTCCCCTGCAATGACCACATTCTTATCAATAAGGTTGCTTATGTTTGTGAGTAATTGTTTTATATATTTGGGGGCTCCTGTATTCGGCACATAGACATTTACAATTGTTAGCTCTTCCTGATGGATAGACCCTGTGATTATTATATAATGCCCTTCTTCATCTCTTGTGACAGCCTTTAATTTAAAGTCTAGTTTGTCTGATATAAGTATGGCTACTCCAGCTTTCTTTTGACTTCCAGTAGCATGATAAATAGTTCTCCATCCCCTCACTCTCAATCTGAAGGTGTCCTCAGGTCTAAAATGAGTCTCTTGTAGACAGCAAATAGATGGGTCTTGTTTTTTTATCCATTCTGATACCCTATGTCTTTTGGTTGGCGCATTTAGTCCATTTACATTCAGTGTTATTATAGGAAGATATGGGTTTAGAGTCATTGTGATGTCTGTATGTTTTATGCTTGTAGTGATGTCTCTGGTACTTTGTCTCACAGGATTCCCCTTAGGATCTCTTGTAGGGCTGGTTTCGTGGTGACAAATTCCTTCAGTTTTTGTTTGTTTGGGAAGACCTTTCTCTCCTTCTATTCTAAATGACAGACTTGCTGGATAAAGGATTCTCGGCTGCATATTTTTTTCTGTTCATCACATTGAAGATCTCCTGCCATGCCTTTCTGGCCTGCCGAGTTTCAAAAGAGATCACGAGTCTATAAGTCTCCCTTTATATATAGAGTCTCCCTCTCTATAAGTCACGAGTCTTATAGGTCTCCCTTTATATGTGAGGGCACGTTTATCCCTAGCTGCTTTCAGAATTTTCTCTTTATCCTTGTATTTTGCCAGTTTCACTATGATATGTCATGCAGAAGATCGATTCAAGTTACGTCTGAAGGGAGTTCTCTGTGCCTCTTGGATTTCAATGCCTTTTTCCTTCCCCAGTTCAGGGAAGTTCTCAGCTATAATTTCTTCAAGTACCCCTTCAGCACCTTTCCCTCTCTCTTCCTCCTCTGGGATACCAATTATGTGTATATTATTTCTTTTTAGTGTATCACTTAGTTCTCTAATTTTTCCCTCATCCTCCTGGATTTTTTTCTTTCTCTCAGCTTCCTCTTTTTCCATAACTTTATCTTCTAGTTCACCTATTCTCTCCTCTGCCTCTTCAATCCGAGCTGTCGTGGTTTCCATTTTGTTTTACATGTTGTTTAAAGCATTTTTCAGCTCCTCCTGACTGTTCCTGAGTCCCTTGATCTCTGTAGCAAGAGATTCTCTGCTGTCCTCTATACTGTTTCCAAGCCCAGCAATTAATTTTAGGACTATTATTCTAAATTCACTTTCTGTTATATAATTTAAATCGGTTTTGATCAGTTCATTAGCTGTTGTTATTTCCTGGAGATTCTTCTGAGGGGAATTCTTCCGTTTGGTCATTTTGGATAGTCCCTGGAGTGGTGAGGACCTGCAGGGCACTTCCCCTGTGCTGTGGTGTATAACTGGAGTTGGTGGGCGGGGCCGCAGTCCCACCTGATGTCTGCCCCCAGCCCACCACTGGGGCCACAGTCAGACTGGTGTGTGCCTTCTCTTCCCCTCTTCTAGGGGCGGGATTCACTGTGGGGTGGCGTGGCCCGTCCGGGCTACTTGCACACTGCCAGGCTTGTGGTGCTGGGGATCTGGTGTATTAGCTGGGGTGGGTAGGCCAGGTGCACGGGGGCAGGAGGGGCAGGCTTATCTCACTTCTCCTTAGGTGATCCACTTCAGGAGGGGCCCTGTGGCAGCGGGAAGGAGTCAGACCCGCTGCCGGAGGGGTGGCTCTGCAGAAGCACAGCGTTGGGTGTTTGCGCAGAGCAAGCAAGTTCCCTGGCAGGAACTGGTTCCCTTTGGGATTTTGGCTGGGGGATGGGCAAGGGAGATGGCGCTGGTGAGCGCCTTTGTTCCCCACCAAACTGAGCTCTGTTGTCCTGGGGCTCAGCAACTCTCTCTCCATTTGTCCTCCAGCCTTCCCGCTTTCTGAGCAGAGCTGTTAACTTATGATCTCCCAGATGCTAAGTCGCGCTTGCTGTCGGAACACAGTTCCTCTGGCCCCTCCGCTTTTGCCAGCCAGACTCAGGGGCTCTGCTTGGCCAGCGAGCCACCCCTCCGCCCCGGCTCCCTCCCGCCAGTCCGTGGAGCGCGCACCGCCTCTCTGCCCTTCCTACCCTCTTCCGTGGGCCTCTCGTCTGCCCTTGGCTCCGGAGACTCTGTTCTGCTAATCCTCTGGCGGTTTTCTGGGTTATTTAGGCAAGTGTAGGTGGAATCTAAGTGATCAGCAGGACGCACGGTGAGCCCAGCGTCCTCCTATGCCGCCATCTTCCCTCTCCCTTAATGTTCTACATTTTAAACTACAATAAGTGTCACTAGGATAGCTTCATTATGGCTTGTATTTGTAGTGTCTTTGTTTGGTAATTCCTATTGGTGAAATCACTAAAGTGCTCAGAAAAAAAGGAATCCTCATTTCTTTTAATATGCTTATGAAAACTGGTTTTGCCTGATTTGCCTATCTGATATGGTGTTGGGTGTACCAGGATTACAAAAAAAGGCCAAAAAAACAAAAACAATCAAAAAACGAAAACAGTAAAATAGACCTTGAAATACTGAGAGATCATTGTTAAAAATAAATAATAACCACTCCTGCACCTGAAGCCTTTTTGTGATCAACTAAGCTGACAAAACTAGCTCTAGTTTATTTTTTCCTGTCTTCTGACTTCTAACTTTTGTGATTCTTTGTTCTGTTAGTCTATTTTTCCACATTGACTATTTTATTTTTTTAAAAAACTGAAATAGTTTCTCAGAAGATTTTAAAATTATTTTTAGGTTTTTATATTGGGCAGTAGATCATTCAGGAAGAATAGACTAATGTGCTGAAACCAAAGGCAATAAAAACTAAAGTTTCTTAATCTGAGAGAATAGGACTAATATCAATTGTCTGTCTTCAAGGCAATATTATCTAGTTTATGGACCATTCTTTGGCTCAAATTTTGGTCAGGTATATATCTGGTCATAAACTCTGTGCTACCAAAATGTGTAGAGAAATGATGTTGTTAAACTCCAATACATTTTTATTTCTTACACTGGCTTTTGAATAACTTCTTCAAACCACATTACCAACCCATTTACTTTTTCTTTGTATTACAGTGTTCAGGGTAATACCTTGTGTTTTATTTTTATCTCCTATTTATACTTCATTGAGAAATGCTTTCATTGAGTAGGTTTTAAAATCATTTTGTAAGTGCTTCTATAGCCTAGAAAGAATACATACACTTAGCCTATTACATAAATGGTGATTTGGATAAATGCCACGTATTAATGGCTAGCTTGCAGACTTGCTTAGACAATTCTAATCCCACTTGCCCTCCCCCCATAAATAAGTGCAGAACATAAACTGAGTTCAAGAAACCACATTTTTATGTAGAGTACTCAGATTGAAATGAAATTGCCAGTGATAATAAAATGGCAAAACATATTTGTATGATGCTTATGTGACTCAGCTATTTTTGGATGTGTTGATATTTTAAGGAAGAGACATTACTGGCGTAATTTTGAATTAACTTAAAAATCAGCATAAGATTCTGAAAAGATTGAGCTTAAATGAATCCTGTCCTTGCCATTGTTGCTGTTCATTCCAGAAAACTCCTGAGGACATGCTCTTCAGGACATCGAGGGTATCAATGTCCATATAACTCATGGCCATATACACTGATGGCTACATCCATTCCAAGATTTTTGAGGGAGAAATTGGAATGATTTCAAGTTGATCCAAAAGAATCTTGAACTGGCAGAGTTTCAGTGGTATGGATATAGAGGTCCAAGACCTAGGGTCTGGAGTGAGAGCCAGGTCTGCAAAGATGCATGTTCCCTGAGTCTTAGAGTATCATGACCTTTGGGGGTATCCTGCTTGAACTATAGAGTATGTGAGTTGTTGTTTTGGCAAGACTAGTTAGCTTCACTGGATCCTAAGAAGCTGCAGGGTAGTTTCTCTCTCCTTAAAACTGGTGAGTATTTAACTGTAAAGCTTTGTAGCAAAGAGTACTTTAGGGAAGGGGCTATCAATCTAGTCACTGATGCTGTATCTATATAACACCCAGACTGGTGTGCTTTTATCAATGAGAGGTTGCTTTGTTCATAAGCCCTTTAAAACTCTACCTGAGCTACACTGAGCAAGCAAATGGAAAACTTGCCAAGGAGATTCAGCCATAGCAAATGAGAAACGTGTTAACCACAAAAATTGATCCCAATAAATAAGGAATATAATTTATTCAAATAGTGTTCATTTCAGTAGGACAGGATGTACTAGTTGATGTATACTAGAACTAAATATCCATTTGGAAAGAAATTTGAAAACATAATCCAGATAGGTTTCGGAAGTTAAATGTTAAAAGTAGAAAAACAAATTTAGAAAAAAAAATCCAAGAGAATACATAACAATGTTGGGAGTGACTTTTAAAAAACTAAAAATCTTTGCTCTAAAAAGGAATCTAACCAGACTTAAAGAAAAGTTTAATGTTTTGGAGATGTGAAAACATAATATCTAGATGGCAGGAAAAATCTAGTTGAGTAGGTATTTGTAGTATAGTTGCAGGGGAAAAAAAAATGACAAAGATCAATGACCAAATTCACGTTAACTTGTATGTGAAATACAAGCTAAATGTTGACGTTCCCCTGTCAAAATAAATGTTGAACTACCTGAACAAAATGAATGTCTCAGCTACCTTTCATCATTGAATTATTTTTGTATTTTGTAAAGTCTATTGGCCATGAGCCCATTCATTGAACTCTGTTCTGATCTGTTGATCTATATATGGTTATCTTTGTGCTGGTACCACACTGTCTTGATAACTGTAGATTTAGAGAAAGTCTTGATCACATGGTAAAAGCCATAAATGTTGACTTCTTTTCAAAAACTATACTGGTTCATTTAATTTTCAAAAATTTTATAACTGGCTTGTCAATTTCTATCAAACTGCTGGTATTTTGATCAGGATTCACTGAATCAGTAGATAACTTGTTTTTTGTGTTTAACATGTAAATTTAACAATATTCACTCATCCTTTGAATACAGCAACAGGAGCTGTCTCCATTTATTTAGATCTTTTGTTTGTTTCAGCAGTGTATTGTCTTTAAGTGCACAGGTCTTGGATATATTTATTCCTCTACAGTGTTTAACATTTGACTTTCCAGTTCAATATTAAGGGTATGTGCTCATGAAATAGATGCACAAACATACACACCCTGTGTACACATGGTCTTTTTAAACTCAGTAGTTCTAGTGGCTTTTTCAGGGACTTGTGATTAAAGGCAATTCATTTGTTTGTATTTCTTACTCTTGTCCACTAGGATATGAAAAAAGTTGAATAGCTGAATGTGGACATTTTTGCCTTGTTCTTGATCTTAGGGTCCAAGCAGATAGAAACATTTAATCTTTTAACAGTAAGTAAAATATTAGATGTAAGTTTTATGTGGATGGCCTGTTCAAATTAAATTCCCCACTATGCTCAGTTTATAGATCTTATATTCATTTATATCATGAGTAGGTGTTGAAGTTGCCAGTATTTATCTCTAGCTATTGAGATCATGATTTTTAGTTACAAGGCCAAATATTTTTAATTCAGTTGCTTTTCATTTGGTAATGCAGTCATCTATTCCTGAGAAAATACAACTTGGCTTATTTTTATATATTGGTAGATTTGATTTAAAATCTTAAGGATCATTGCATCAAATTTATAATGGATATTGGCCTGTAGTATTTTTTTAAATCCGTACGTACAGAGCTTAAGTTTACTTGGAAAGTGTCCGTTTATATTCTGAGTATTTAATGAATTGGCATTGTTCTCTCCTAAATCTTTGTTGGATTTCAACTGTGAAGTCCACTGCACCTAGATTGTTTTGTGAGTTTTCCTGTTTAGATGCAGATTATCTATTTTTTTTAGTTAACTTCAGTGGTTTGTCTTCTGAAGAATCTTTCCATTTCATCTAAGTTCTCCAAATAAAGGAATAGAATGAGTACTTGGTGCTACTCCTTTGTGATCCTTTCAATGCATGTAATATCAGGAATATCTAGTCTTTCATTCTTGATACTGGTTTTTGTGACTTTATCTTCCTAATTAGTCTAGCTGTGATTTTTTTTTTTTTAAATACTTCTTTGCTCTTTTCAGAGAGACCATTCATACCCTTGATTTTTATCTTTTTCCCATTTTGATTTCTGCTTTTATCTCATTTTCTCACGTATTTTGATCTGTCATAAGGTGTATATATACAGCCAGGATTGTTGTTATAAAATCTGTTCCTGGTATCATTTCTTGTCTAGAAGTCTACCTTGTTGTATTGCTTTTGAGTAGTGTTTGTTGCATGTTATACTTCTATCTTCTTTAACCTATCTCCCTTTCTATTTATTTTGAAAGTGGGTTCTTAAAAAAATATATATATATGCATACATATGCATGCGCACATACATACATACACACACACACACTTGAGTCTTGATCACCCAGCCTTAAGTTTTTATCTAAGAGTGTTTACATCATTTACATTTAATGTGCTTTTTGATCTGTGATTAGGTTTGAATCCATTTTGTCCAAATTCCATTTTGTGTCCTATTTGTTAAACTCTTCTTGCTTTCTGTTGGAATATTAGTCTAATATTTCATTCTATTTTTATTCACTTGTTAGCTTTGCCTTTTTATATTTTTTTATTCTAAGACAGTGACTTTCTACTAGAGGTTGATTTTTGCCCCCACCCCAATGGTGTTTTTGTCAGTGTCTAGAGATATTTTTGGTGGTTACATTGTGGGGAGTGTGTGTGTGTGTATGTACTCTAATAGCACTTAGTTAATAGAGGCTAATGAATCTGCTCAACATCCTAAAATGCACAAGATAGAATTATCTCACCCAAAATGTCATTGGTGCCAAGATTAAGGAACCCATCTAAGAAGTATAACATTTTATCAAATGTTACAGTAATTCTGTTATACTCTAAAACTCCTAAATCAGTGCTATTTCTATTCTTGCCCATCATGTGTACTACTATGCATTTTTTTCTGCATATATTCTAAGCCTCCTAAAACATTATTGTTGGCTTTTTTTTTTTTTTTTTTTCCACTGAGAGTGTGCAAGTGGTGGGAGAAGCAGAGAAATGAGAGAGAATCCCAAGCAGGCTCCATGCTGTCAGCACAGACAGGGCTCAATCCCATGAACCATGAAGTCATGACTTGAGTTGAAATCAAGAGTTGGAATTAACCCACTGAGCCACCCAGATGCCCTGGTTTCATGTTTTAAAGAGATTAAGAAAATTTTTCAGACTCTAATTATCTTAAAGTGTCCTTTCACTTTACCCTGAAGTGTTGTTGGCAATTAGTTTTCCCATTCTGAGAAAGGCTTTATTTTGCCTTTATTTTTAAAATACATTTTCGGAACGCATAGGATTCAGTATTTTTCTTAGTATTTTCATGATCTGTTACCAATCTTGAATAGTTGCACTAAGTTTGCTTGTTATCCTTATTGTTCATATATATTGACTTTTCCAACTGTTAAAATTTTCCCTTTATTCAGTAGTTTTATTATGTACCTTGATATGGTTTTCTTGTGCTTTCAGGTTATCAGACTTGAATCTGTGGATTCATACTTCCGATTGAGTTTAGACTCTTCTCTGCTATTTAAATATTCTACTTACCCATGTACTCTTTCCAGGATTCTAATGATATATCTATTAAGCTATTAGATTTTTGTCCCTCAGATTAATGAGGCTGTGCTGATCTTTGGATAATTTTTCTACTTCATTTTGGATGGCAAAATGTCTTAAATTCATCTTTAATATGTAGTCTACTGTTAATCACATCTAGCTTAATATTTGAGATTTTAATATTTCAGCATACTAACTGTATTTATACATTACTAACATATTTGTTAAATGGGGTCAGTTTGTTTCTTAGCTTTTGTAAAGACAGATCCAGAGAAGATTCTAATACTAATATGGCCCCACTATTAAAACATTGTATAGATTCTTCTGATGTCCTATGTATTGTGAGGTCTCTGGATCCTGATTGGGTGGAATGCAAATGGTTCCCAGCTCTAGGTGAACTCCAGGAACTATTTGATACACTGCTTGGCAATGGTTTGTATTGTTTTGGAGTTTTACACCATGCATATACAGAGAAATACTCTGCCAAGACTTGAAGGGAGAGTATTGTGTGTAGTTCTATGGTTCTTGCTCTGTGCAGCTGCCTGAACTCCAGTGTGAATACATATTGTAGCTACCTTAGCCTTCCCGAACTCCAACATCTGTCTCTTCAATTCAGTAAGATTTCTAGGCTCTTATTTCACACACCTTTACTGGGATTTGGAAACCAACTCCTGTGGTAATCCAGGACAATTATAAGATTTACTTCATTTTTCACTTTCTCTTTGGTATCACAGTTCTGCAAGGTCTATAAGCCAATATCTGAAAACTGCCTTTTCATATATTTTGTTCAGTTTTCCAGGCGTTTATGATGGGATTACAATTCCTGACTCAAGCTTTTTGGAGCTGTTGAGTGAACTTTAAAATACATAAACTAGAATACTTTCTGAGCTTTTAAACATTGGACTTGTATATTTTTAGAACTTTATTAAAATTTGAATCTTGACCTTTCATTGAAATGGAATTCTCTACTGTGAAATAAAGCATATATTAAATGTTTCTGCCCCTCAATCCTGTCTACCTTCTGCTAGAAACACACAGCTCCTGCTAACACACACTCAGAAAACACATACAGATGATATACACACTTGCAGTGAGTGTGCTCTTGGGAAATATCCCCATTTCCAAATCATTTCAATTATCAGCATTTGACACTATTGCTCCTTGAAACACCATATTCCTTTTGCTTTCAGAACACCATTATCCCTTCTCTTACCAGGTTGTTTCTACTCCTGATTTACTTTTGTTCCCTCAGATATCATTGTGGAATGCTCTGGGGCTTAGTGTTTGGTACTCCAATCTGTGCTTACTCCTTTGATCTCAGTTTCATATAACATCTATAAGCCAACAACTACATATTTATCTCCAGCTGGACCTCTTATCTGAACACTAAATTCACATATCTAAATACTTGAACATTTCTACTCAAATCTCCACTAATACTTAAATGATGATCTGTGAAACTGAATGTTTCTTCCATCCAAAACCAGCTTCACTTTTACTCCCTTCTAACTTGATGACATCATCCTTGCACCTGATTTTTCTTGGCTCATGACATTTTTTTGACAGCTAGTAGTGTCAGGAATTATGGTGCTGCCTTCCAAATTTATCTAGGGTCTAATTCTGCCTCTTCTACCACCTGATGCTGCCCAACCATTATTTCTATACTACAATGCATTTTAAATTAGCATATGAACCTAAGTTATAGGTACTTGAGCAATTTTTAAAAGCTTAATGTAAAGTGTGTACCATTAGGGCAGTAATTCAGGTGTTATATTATAATTTAACTGCAAGGGAAAATGAACTTTCAAAGAGGTTTAAGGCCCAAAATGTTTTTATTGAAAGGACTTGGATATAATTCATGTAACACACACAAATAGTAAATATAGCATGAACACCTGGAAAAGTAAGGAAATAACTTTTTCCCAGTTTGTCATTATCTCACCTTTCTGGAGTATGAGGATTTCTGCCTTACCCTTTATTGCTAGGACAGCTTTTACTGTCAGTTGATCCCTAGCTCTGGATGGGGATGCTCGCCCATGTCCGGAACACTTAATACTCATGTCAAACTCAGTGTCATGATTGCTCAAAACCCATAATGGTCATTTCCAGTTGGGGATGCTCATGTTTATTCTGCCAGCTGGCTTAGGTTTCTTACACAAAACCACAGAATATAAAGATGAGCCTTTCAGGGCTGATAAACCTAAGAAGGTGGGTAAGGGTTCATAGAGACTTGAAGGAATTTTGATATAATCATTTTTACATATTGTATTCCTTTGTTTTATATTCTGTTAGTAATGTTTATGTATTTTGAGACCCAGAGCACAAGCAGGGGAAGGGCGGAGAATCCCAAGCAGGTTGCAAGCTGTCAGCCTGGTGCAGGGCTTAATCTCATGAACAATGAGATCATGACCTGAGCCAAAATCAAGAGTTGGACATTTAACCCACTGAACCACCCAGGAACCCTACACAATGTATTTCTAAGAAAAAAAACTAAAGTTTCCAGAATGTAAGGAATTTTCCTAAGATCATACAGCAAATACCTGTGAACCTGTGTCTTTGATTTATGTAAACATGAGCTCCAAAGTATTTGTTTTATGTGAAGTGATTCATTCTTTCTTCTAACAAAACACTGTCCTAGTCTAGTAGTAGTACTCAGGTTGTTGTAGCTTCATAAAATGATTTAAGTAGTTTACCATCCTTTAAGTAATGGAATTATGTAATATGTAAGAATATGTAACTGCTTTTTTAAATAAGATTTACCTACTAACAAATTTCTAAAGCACATTCCATCTACCTTCAATAATCAAATGTAAGGTATGTAATGTTTATCAGTTTTGCTTTAGAGAATATGAAATGATCTTTAGGGTTCATTACATAATCTCACAATCTTGGAAACTTTCTGTAGCAGTGACACACACACAGTCAGGACACTTAGGATTTTCTTTGCAGGAAGCGGCTTTATTCCTGCCAGCATGGGCTCAGCAGGCTAAGACCAAAAGGCTGAGCCCCGAGCATGGTGGGGGGGGGGGGGGGGGAGTTGCCTTCTGTACAACTCTTGCTCTTTTGTCTCCCATATATAGTAACATACAGTCTGAATGTGGCGTCTGTTAGAGTCCTGAGGAATGTCATGCATGTGCACATAGCCAGGTTACCTTCCCTTATCTTGAGATTTTGCCACATTCCTTAGGGATGGTCTATACCACATTTCTTACACACCTTTCAGAGGTCGATGTGGCAAGGAGATACTAAACAGATAAGCTCACAGAATTTATAGAATTTTAAGTGACAATATATATAAATCTGGGAAAACGGATTTTTCTCAGAAAATATAAACATAGAAATATAGAGCATTTAAAACAATTGCTGTGAAACGCTTAAAACAGTGACATAGTTCTATATCCATATAAAGAATCTGTGTGGTAAAAAAAGCAGTTTTATCCTAAAATGTTCAGTAATTATAGATATCAAAGTATTCTTGAAAATCTCTTAAATATAGCAATAAACTTACAAAAAGAGAAAATCTAGAATATGCTACAACTAGCAGATACCCTGAATGTAGTGAATGTGAATGTTTGTGTAATGCTTGTAATATGAATAACAGATAATAACTATGAAGATATTCTTCAATTAAAAAGTCCTTTCTTTACCATTACCTTATCAGGGTTTTTGTTTTCTACATTACCCTGTGCTGTCTGCTCTAAAACTGGTAATTTGGCTTTTATTCAACATTTTATATAAAAATAGCTTATATTTTACTACCTACTAGTTCTGTTTAACCTTTAATTTCTTGAATACATTCTAGAATATTTCAGTTGATGGTGGAATTTTCCTATTGATGCTTAGCATCTTCCCCAAATATATGTATATTGTATTGAAAGCTTCTATACTCTAGCTAACTTTCTTTTTCAAAGCAGAAATTTCAATCTGGGCAGTCCCAGATTTTGTGCTCATAATTGGCTACATAATATTCCTGGATGGATTATTAGCAACTCAAGACAAATGCTCCCCCCCCCTTTTTTTTTTTTAAATTAAAATTTTGTTTATTTTTTGAGAGTGTGCGGGGCAGGGAGAGGAGACACAGAATCTGAAGCAGGCTCCAGGCTCTGAGCTGTCAGCAGGAGAGCCCGATGTGGGGCTTGAATTCACAGTGAGATCATGACCTGAGCCAACATTGGACACCCAACTGACTGAGCTACCCAGTGGCCCCAAGACAACTGCTTACCTGATGGAACTTTTATCCATCTTCCCCTCACCCTTAGTGTCCCTTCATGAAATGTCCCCATCTTAGTTTATAACATGATCTCACCAATTTCACCAAAAATTTGGCAGTTGTTGGGGGTGGAATCCATAAGATTTTGTTATTCCTTTCATGTGTTGAGGCTATATTCATAGAATAGGAAATTACACCTAACCAAACAGCAATGGTGTAGGATTCAACAAAGCATTTGCCAAAATCTGTTTTCAGAAGGAATGTTGGCTAGAAATGATTAAATATATTCATAGCTGTTGGAGACTCATAATTTTATTTTTTATTTAAAAAAAAATTTAATGTTTATTTCCAAGAGAGCTAGCATGAGCAGGGGAGGAGCAGAGAGAGGGAGACACAGAATCCAAAGTAGGCTCTAGGATCTGAGCTGTCAGCACAGAGCCTGATGTGGGGCTTGAATTCGTGAACTGTGAGATCATGACCTGAGTCGAAGTTGGATGCTTAACCAACTGAGCTACCCAGGTGCCATGATTTCCAATGAAATGTTCTAGGGTTTTATCCTTGGTTCTTAAGGGCTCAGTATTTTTATTGGTGACTGGAATGACTATATGTGCAAAAGAGTTTAAAGATTTTGTTGGGATAATCTCACAGATAAATATGTTGAAGCAGCTCTATATGAAGTTCAGCTCACAATCTTCAGAATATTGTTTGACCTCTTTAATTTATCTTAGATTTTTTTTATAACCTTTGATTCTCAAACAGGTCTTCTTGGACCTGCCCATGCAAAATTACTTGAAAGTCCATCATCCATCATTCTACTTGTTTTTTTTTTTTTTTTTTTTTTTTTTTTTTTTTTTTCATCTAGCAGACTCTACAGTTTCTCAATACAGGTGAACCTTGAACAACATGGGTATGAAAGGTGTGGGTCCAATTAGGTGTGTTTTTTTTTTTTAATAAACATAGTAAATACTTTTTAGCCTTTTCCCTAGCTTTATTGTAAGAGTACTGTACATAATGCAGTTAATTGACTTATTGCTAAGGCCAACAGTAAGCTATTAGTTTTTGGGGAGTCAAAAGTTAAACATTTTCAACTGCAAGGGGCATTGATCCCCCAACCCACCTCTTCAAAGTACTTTTATAAGAACTAAGATGAATGTCCTTCTAGAGCTCTGTGTTTCTGTAGCATCCTGAATAAAAATGTAACATAATACATTTTTACAAAGTATTCTATATTTTGGTTAGCTTTTTCTTCACACAAAGCTGAAAGCCACTGAAAAAGGCTTGTAATAAGTAATGAGTGCCTCTGTTTCCAATAGCAAGCTCAGTGCCTGATAACAAATAGAAAAATTAGTAAATGGCAGTAGGGAGAAAGAAACCCAACATGATCTTGTAAATGTAGAAGGTAAATTATAAGAGCCATATGAGGTTGGAAACTCTCATTGAGGGGAAAACTTAGTTAAGGTGAGCACTGATACAACAGAAATATGTGGAGAAGATGTAAATCTTATTTTATAATCTATAAGTAATAGCATGATAATGTTTCTTCATAAATAGCCTTTAGTAAAGAATGCATAATTTGACGGGCACCTGCGTGGCTCAGTCAGTTAAGCGTCTGCCTTGGGCTCAGGTCATGATCTTGCAGTTTGTGAGTTTAAGCCCAGAGCCTGGACAGCTCAGAGCCTGGAGCCTGCTTTGGATTCTGTGTTGTCCTCTCTCTGTCCCCTCCCCTGCTCATGCTCTCTCTCTCAAAAAAATAAATGTTGAACTTTTTTAAAAAATAAAGAATGCATAATTTGATAGAAAACAAGAACATGACATTTTTCTGTGGTAATTTGTCAGTAGATTGTATCCCTTAGGGCATGGGGCAATTCTTCTACTCACAAACTGGATTAGACAGTCCATGTTCTCAAAGCTCTTCATCTTACATTAAGATTGTCAGATATCTTTCAGTTTAAGTGCTAGAATAGTGAAAATAACAAGATGGTGTGGGAACACAGAAGAGACCCCCTACTGAATCCTTTAAAAGTCTGAGAGGAACTAGAATTCCAAGAAGGAAAAATTGGTGCAGAATCTTGGAGGTGACCATAACCCATTCGAACTTGAGTGTACCATCTGATGAGAGCAGAGATAAGGAAATAAACTGAAATATATGCTTTGTTTTGTAAGGCAAATGGTCTTAGTCCACTGCGGTGAAACATAGGAAAATTGGGTTTCACTTGTATAGTATTTTATTACTTTAATGTAGCACTGAATTTAAAGTCAGGTTGTGTCATAGATGTTCTCTTCCTTCACACTCTGAAAATGGCCATTTTGGGTTGCCTCAGACAGGCATTGCAGCCATTAACTCCTACCCTAACAGGGGAATTGATGGAGGCAGTGTACCTCTGATTTTGTATTAGACCCACTTTCCTGCCCTTTCTTTTTTGCCTTTATTTTGCCAGGACTGTGGTCATTTTTTTCCCTTGTAACTTTTTTCCCTTTTTTTTTTTTTTTTTTTTTTAACAGGGTACATGATTTCTAGTGAACCATGTTCCTATGAGTTTCTGTGATTTCACATATTATTGTCCTTGCTGATAGGTAACTTTTGGGTCACTTGTCCAGGTAATGTCTTTGAGTAGCTTAATTTTTTCTGGTCCTTATCATATAGGAAACCTAAAATATTACCATGAAGACAGAGTCAAACCTTAGGTGGTTCCTACACCAAGTAGCAGACTTGTAGGTCTTCAGCTAAAATTGTTAAATACAAGTGTTACGGAACTTGGTCTGGATCACCTGGCAGAAGAACCAAGCAAGCACTCAGATCTTGGAAGGCAGGAGGTTTATTTTTCACCGGAGGGCTCGGATCACTCTCAAGAGGTCTGTGTCCTGAGCATAAACAGAGGGAACAATTTATAGTCTGTTATTTCCGCATTCTGCATTAGTAGAAGTTTGGTGCCTGTGGCAAGCTGGACAGGAAGAACCCAGAAGGGGTCTTCTGTCATGGACTGGAATTTCCCTATCAGTCCTGTTGGCCATTTTATAACAGATTGTTCCCTATCATAAGTACTTAGGGTTTAAAAATCATTGACAGAGATAGACCTGTTAAATGAAGTCCAAGGACTTTAATATCTTCGGTCATTAAATGGTCAAATTGATGTGAATAATAGTCAAAGACATAATTATTCCAAACTATATACTTTAACTGGTGTTTTTACATATGAATTGCCCAATTTGCAATTTGTTTCCAGAGGGGTGATTGGAAGCTAATCCAATGATTGTTAGAATGCATAGCCACAATTTTTCTGAAGCAAGGGAACCAGAAATAAGTCAAATCTTTAAATACATGTGACTACCCAGTACATAGAAATGTAAATTTTGTATAACGTTACAGGAAATATGAAGACAAACTAAAGTATATTCAGAGGTAGGCAAAAATAATCATGAGTTCTAAATATTTGGATACAACAACCAAGGTCCTTATTCTAGAAAATGGAAGGTCTCAAGAGTATGTAAAATCCTTATCATATTTGAAATTAGCTTATGTGGAAGAAGGTTTAGGTTTTACCACTATCTTAATTGTTGCTTTAGAATGGGAAGGGGTGACTGCAAGTTTAAGATGGAGAAACCTATTTGCATCTTTAAAGGGTTTCTACATAATAATGAAGAAAGTCAAGAGGTGGTATTTCTTCGACAAACAGATACTTGGTATATCATGAAGCATTTAACTTAATTTTGTGTGAATTGTACTAATTGTCCTCTAAACTCCGAATTCTCTGCCTTTTCAGGAGTAATCCTAGTACATGCTGTTAAGACAAAAATTGATAAAAATATCACTTCAGCCTGTCATTCTTTGATTAAAACTTGCTTCTGTCACTGTCCAGAATAGATTATTGAAAATTACCCTAAATTTCCACTTGCTCTTAACCATCCATGTATAAGCCTCTTAACCCCTTGAACTTTAGTATAACAATCATGGTTCTGAGTGTAAGCTCTGGAGAATCCTGGCTCATTCTACCTATTAGTTGAATGATCTTGGATAAGTAACTTAATATCACTAACCTCAATTCCTTTATCTACAAAATTGAGAAAATAGGATTATAATCCAGGATTGCTTTGAAAAGGAGTGAAATAAATTTGCATGGGGGGAGCTTGTCACCCTTGAGTTTTTTTAAACTATAGCTCTTCCAAGGGGGTTTAACATCTATATAGTTTGATAAACTAATGTCTGTTAAGTTAGAACTGCTAATGTTGCCAGGTTATATATGTACACCAGGTATTTTTCAGTTAATACTCTCTAATTCATAATTATTACAAGATCATTTTCAAGTATTTTTAGAAGTGTCAGTAACTATAAATACCACAGACACTTAGTTTTGGAGTTGGAGATTTTAATACATTCAAAAGAAGAAATACTTTTGTGAGTTTGGACCATACTTACAATATTACCAGTAATACATTTAGCTGTTTTGCAGACTATAATCAATTTTGAAATCATTCCAGTTGATTCATGGTATTATGGTAGAGTCCCCTCCCTAAGGAATGTGGTGAGAAGAGACCTCAAGGTAAGGGAAGGCAACCTATGTGCTTATGTGACACCCCTCAAGACCCTGTAATATGAGAAAGCCCAATCAGACTGTATGTCTATATGCTACCTGTATATGGGAGACAGAAGTAGAAAATGCATAAAAGGTTCTACCACATGGTGCTTGGAGCTCAGTTTTTTGGGTACAAACCTTCTGAGCCGGTGCAGGCATGAATCAAGTTGCCTCCTGGACAGAAATGCCTCAGTGTTGTGTTTCTATGTGAGAATCCTGCTACATTTGTTGGAGGGCTTATCCAGGATTCAGAGATGGTGTGTTTCCACCTCCTTTGTCGCCCGGGGTGCGAATCTCGGGCATCAGGAGAAGTGAGCTTGCCTGATGCCAGCAGAAATTCCTCCAGTGAAAACTAAGTTAAAATTCTGGTAAGTGTAATTAAGACTGATAATAAGGAAGTAACTCCATATGTGTGGGAGGGGAAAAAAAGGAAAAGAAACGTAAAACAAATGGAAATACATTTTTGCTGAAGGTAAAAGTAAAAAGCAAAGGAAAGTTGTAGAACGTTTTGGAGGGAAATCTTTAGAAAGAAATTTTATGTGGTCAGGATGGACTAAGGTTAAAATAAATGGATTTTAAAAGTACACTGGTATAAGATTAAAATTCTGCTTTACTGTGTTAAAAAGGAAGTTTTCTTGGATTTTTGGTATGCTTTTGGTTAAAAAAAAAATTTTTTTTTGACCTTTTTGTCTGCCCAGAAAGATGGAGGAATAAAACAGTTTTAACCAAGAGGGCAGGACAGCATGCTCTTTTCAGTTGTTTTACTCAAACCGTGGTTGAAATTGTCCCTCTGATCCAGAGGCTGGGGAGGTGGGCAGTGTCCTCGCTGGCAGCCTTGAAATGCTCCACGTTTGTTTCTGTTGAGCAAAGGAATGAATGCCTGTGCCATGTAAGGCATAGATGACTATAATATATAAAGGGCTTTTACTGGAATACATAGCCATTTTGCTATACTTAGCCAAGTGTATGCCATTTTAGAACAACCTAGATACTCTGAAATGGATATCCACATGGCTGGAACATATTTATGTGGGCACTGCTGAAAAGGGCAAGGGAATAGACCTTGACTTTGGCCCTTTTAGCCCTCTTGACAGCCAATCTTTACAAAAGGTTTTCATCAGCCTTTTAAAATATACTTGTAAAGAAGATTGCTGTTGTGCCAAAATAAAATTGTTGTATCCTTCTACAACCAGGGAAGTCTTGCTTGGTCACAGTCGATACCCCCAAAGTCCTGCAGGTGGAAAACAAATAGGAGAAATCAGGGAAGACAAGGTCAGCTCTCCGAGGTAGGGTCAAGCCTGGATAAGAGCAACTGCACCTCCTAGCACCTTGAGAGACTGGCAGAGCTTTTGGCTGCCAGTTGAATAACCAGCCTAAAGGCAGGGCGGGGAAATGAGACTTCTCCTGGTCAACTATAGAAAACTGAGCTATGGGACTTTTCCCTATAGATGGGCGATTCCCCAGCCAAGGCCAATACTCCTTTGGAATGCATTCTAAAAATTGGTATGATATTGATCTATAAACTCTGAGGAAAAAGCAACTCCCTAATCATCATGGGGCTGGAAGTCCTATAGGGAACTTGGAGTTTTCTACTGCGGCCTGCTAGTTCCATCCCAAGATCCTACTTGGGATTATGAGCATCCCATTGAGAAAATGGTATTACCATCACTTCCAAGCTTGTACTTTAAAGAAATTAAGGAGGTTTAAGGTTAAGCCCTTAAATTATGCTAAATTAGCCACTATTTTACAAACACAAAATGAGAGCCTGATGGTCTTCCTGGAGAGGTTAAGGGAGGAGGATCTCATTAAATATATAGCTATCTCCCCTGACCCCCTCTAAGGCTGGGATGATTTTAAAGGACAAATTTGTCACTCAATC
Organism: Panthera uncia; assembly: GCF_023721935.1. Lineage (NCBI taxonomy): Eukaryota > Metazoa > Chordata > Mammalia > Carnivora > Felidae > Panthera > Panthera uncia. The sequence continues at coordinate 58,484,488 of NW_026057576.1, forward strand.
AGCCCTAGATGTTAAAGGGATATGCAGAAATTGACTGTTTGCCTGGAAGGGACCTCGGAGGAGAGTTTATGAGCTGTCAATCAGGTATATTACAACTAAGATTAAAAAAACAAAACACCCCCCCCCCCTTTTGAAGACAAATCTGAGGCCTTAGTTGTGGCCTTACACACTAAGTCAGACCAGACTTCCTGAGGTTCTGGCACTAAATGCCACTTAGGTTTCAATCAGTGCACTGGAAATGAGACTGTCCTCAGAAGGGACAACAGAAATCAAAGCCCTGCAAACTATGCCTATTATGTGGAGACCATCACTGGAAGTCTGAATGCCCTCAGGGACCTCTGTGAGGTCTCAGATAACCTGTGTCCCTGAAAGAGATTGATGGGGTCTGGGGCTCTTTCCAGTGCCTCCCCAGAACAATTGTCTAATGGAAGCCTGGAGCCTCCAATAAGTCTGGAAAACTCAGATGAGTAAAAAGCCAGTTCATTTCTTTCTTGATACCAGAGCCACCTTTTCCGTCCTTTCCACTCCTGGCCAACTGTCCAAATTTAGAATTTAAATTTTCTCTCAGCCCCTGGGATGCATATGGGGAAAACTAGTTGTTTTTTTTTTTTTTTCTCATTCTTGATACCAGAGAGCCTTACTCCCTTGCTAGAAAGGGGCATTACAACTAAATTAGAGACTAAAGTGCTACTAACTTTAGGTCAGATAAATAATTGTGTGCTTTGGGGAATTACGGAATATTGTAGTCTATAGATACTGGGGCCCAGGAAAATAATTTGCTATATAGTTACTAAAGGAGACTCAATCCTACCTACTCTCCCAAGGAAATAAACGGGGGTCTGACTCATGGACACTGACTCCAGCCTTCGGGATGGTTACAAACAAAGCAGGGGCAATTACTAATTACTTAGCTCACAGAGCTAAAGTTGATTAAAGCACTGCATCAGGCCTTCCATTTAGGGAGGGATAAAACTTACCAAATGGTCCAAAAGATATTTGCTGGAAAAATTTGTCAAAGATCCTTCAGGTAGTATCAGCCAGTGAAGTCTGTCTTAGAAGCAGTCCTCTCAACCACAAACCTGCCCTCCCAGGCAATCAAGGAACTGGAGGCTATCCAGAGAAAACTGGCAATTAGATTTCACTCAAAGGGGTTTCAACATTTGTTGGTATGGGTTAATACTTTTGAGTAGAGGCCATCCCCTGAAAGAAAAGTCACAAGAAATAAAAGTTCTGCTTTATAGAACTATACCCAGGTTGGCTTGACTAAAATATACTCAGCAAAACTATAAATCACACCTCACAAGCATTAGATACTTTAAGTTAGTGCCAGACTCTTGGAAAATAGAGCTGCCATTGATTGCTTACTCCTCCTCCATCCCCTGGGTTATGAGAGATTCCCTGACATGTTTCAATATAACTGATAATTTTCAGTCTTAAAACTGATAGATGACATTCGGGCATAACTGGACAAAGTCAGGGTCTCTCTTGGATTGTTTGGGAACTGGGGATATTATTTTAAGACGCCATCTTGTTGGTCCTTATAATCTTTGTGTTTTTCTTTGTCTCCCAATGTTTATACTGCCTCATGCCTGCCAGCCTTTCTGTAGAACCATTCTGTGGGCCACTTGACTGACTCATGGGTAGCCTCTAACTGCTTTACCCCCACAACATTCCTTATCAGCTTGAAGAAGCCAGAATTGTCATGTGTCTGTTCCCTGATGGCACTTAGGGACCCTATTCCAGGGGGAGGAATGAATAGGAAAAGGGTTAACACTAGGGAGAGAGAAGGGGTCTTCAGGGAGGCAGACTGCAGCTGTAAATGGGAGGCTCAAGAAGCAGACAGGGTTGTCCCCTTATGAAATCTGTTATGGGTACATTCCCCCTATTATCAAGGGCATAAGTGGGGCGGCGGTGGTGGGGGGGGGGTCAAAATGAGACAAGTAATCTAACCCTAAGGCAACAAATACGGGCCCTTAGCTCTATGCTAACCACCTTACACCACTGAGTTAGGGACCACAGACACCCCTTTAAACCAGGATGCTGTATGGGTAAAGGAGTGGAATGTCCAACCCCTAAAACTCCTCTGGAGGGGCCCATTCACTGTCGTTTTGTCTACCCCTACTCTGGTAAAGGTGGCTGAGGCGGGTCCTTGGATTCACTACAGTAGAGTGAAGCTGGCATCTCAAAACTGGGTGTGCATTCCTGGTCCACTGACGCCCTGCAAGTTGACCATATGGAAGAAGCAGTCTGCAACTCCAGAGGCTCTGGTACACCTCAGCCCTGCTTTAGTCATTCCAGAAGCTGACTAATCTACACATAGTAGAAGCTTGAGGAATTGACAATCCAGTGGAACAAATAGACTGTCCTTATTTTCTGTTTCCTTACTGTGATATACTGCACCCAGTGTCTGTCACTGTTGTGATCCTTGCTCTACATTTCACTATAGGATTAGCAGAGGCCACCCCAGCCAGCTGCGAGTATGGTGAGAGGTTTCTCACAAAAGGGCTTCCTTTTGTGGATAGGATGCTTTGTTGGTACCAACATGGGGGATCAATAACAAAATACCCTAGTCCTATTACCTCAGCTAATGGGAAAAACTCTTGCCTGGTAGGGGAGAAAGTTCACGGTCTCTGTGAATCTTAACATGTGTAGGCTGAAGATTTTAAAACTCAACCTCTGGGGAAACCTAATGGTGGTAGTCTCCAGAGCCCAATCCCCACCTTTTTTTAAATTTCTGTTCTCTCCAAGAGGCCTGGGACAATGTCGACACAATTGTCTAATGGTAGATCCCAGGTGGACTATACTGGGTATATGGAACGACTGCCTATACAGTACTTCCCTTAGACTGGTCAGGATCATGTGTGCTGGGAACTATTCGTCCATCTTTCTTCTTGCTCTCATTTGCCAGAGGGGAAATTTGGGAGTCCAAGTGTATTGGGACAGGGAGACTCAAAGGAAGCAACGTGCCCTACAGATTGGCAATCGGAATGATGAATGGCCTTGAGCATATAATCCAACATTATGGTCCTGCCACCTGGGAAGAAGGTGGGTCCTGGGGCTACCATGCTCCTATTTACATGCTAAACTGCATAACTAGGCTGTGAGCAGTTGTAGAAATCATAACCAGTAAAACTGCCAAGATTCTTAACTTACTAGCCAAGTAGCAGATGAAAATGTACAATGTTATCAAAGTCACTTGGCCTTAGATTACTTGCTTCTGAGGGAGTTGGTGGAAAGTTTAATGTGAGCAACTGCTGCCTACAGATAGGTGATGAAGGAAAAGTCATAGAGATCACAGATTGAGAAATTTTGTTCATGTCCCATTCCAGACCTGAAGAGGTTGGAACCCCAGGGAGTTATTCTGAGGATGCTTTTCAATTCTTTGGGGTGGGGGGATTTCAAAACTGTCATGGGAATTATTCTCTTGATTTTTTAAAAATATATTTAAATGTTTCTGAGACAGTATGAGTGGAGGAGGGGCAGAAAGAGAGGGAGACACAGAATCTGAAGCAGGCTCTAGGGTCTGAGCTGTCAGCACAGAGCCCTACGCAGGGCCCAAACTTATGACCCGTGAGATCATGACCTGAGCCAAAGCCGGTTGCTCATCCAGCTGAGCCACCCAGGTGCCCCGATCCTCTTGATTTTCAACGTTTGCTTACTCCTGCCTGTTGAGCCCCCCTGGTTATTCAGTCTGTCTCCAGCCTCATTGAGGCAATAGTCAAATGAAAAATGGCTATGCATGTGATATGGAAATATAAACCTCTACACCAATATGATGCTCTTTGACCCAAAATAAGGGGAATGTGGTAGAGTCCCCTCCCCAAGGAATGTGAGAAACAGACCTCAAGATAAGGGAAGGAAACCTGACTATGTGCTTACATGACCTCCCTCATGCCCCTGTAACATGAGACCACCTGTTCACAATGTATGTCTGTTACTCATATGGGTGACCAAGAAGTAGAACATGCATAAGAGGCTACACCATATGGTATTTGCAGCTCAGTGTTTTAGGTACAAACCTGAGTCCATGCTGGCATGAATAAAGTTGCTTCCTGGACAGAAAAGCCTCAGTGTCCTGAATCTGAGAATCCTGCTGCAGTACTAGTTACACTATTTTATTTTTTAAGTTATTTAAAGAGTGCAAGAAGGGGAGGAGAGTAGTGAGAGAGGGAGAGAATCTCCGAGTGGAGCCCAGTGTGTGACTCAGTCCCATACCCCTGGAATCTTGACCTGAGCCAAAATCAAGAGTGGGATGCTCAACTGATTGAGCCACCCGGCAGCTGTAGTTCTGTTACTTTTTGAAATAATTTCAGGTGTACAGTTTACTAGTGATCATTCTGCAGTTTTTACAAATATCAAGTCGAAAAGTCCAGTTAACATCACCATATAGTTAAATGTTGTCATAAGAACTTAAGACTTTCCTATCAACCTTTAAATATACAGTATAACTTTAATGACAGTCACAATGCTGTATTTGATGTGTCATTATGACTTAAGACAGAAATTTGTACCCCTTCACCCATTTCCACCACCTTCTGCTTCTCATCTCTGGCAACCAATCTGGTTTCCATGAGCTTTTCTTCCTTTTTTTAAAAACATTTTTGATTTCACATAGATTGGAGGAATTTGTCTTTCTTGGTCTTTCACTTAGTGTGATGCCTAGGAGTTTCCATCTATGTTGTTGTAGACGCCAAGATTTCATTTTTTTTTTAAGGTGAGTACTATTATGTCTATGCCACATTTTCTTTATCCATTCATCCATTCATCCATTGATGGACATGTAGGTCAAGTTTAATTTTGTGCATATGTCTGTCCAGTTTTACTCACATTATTTATTGAACAGACTTTTCCCATTGTATATTCTTGGTTCTTTTGTCATAAATTGGCCGTATTGCATGGGTTTATTTCTAGGCTATTGATCTACTTTGATGCCTATGCTATATTATAGCTTCGTACTGTTTGAAATCAGTGTGATGCCTCGAGCTTTAAGATTGTTCTGGCTTTTCAGGATCTTTTCCATACATATTCTAGGATGGGGGTTCTATTTCTGAAAAAAATACCATTGGAATTCTGATAGGAATTTCATGAATCTGTGGATTGCTCAGGAAATATGGACATGGCAACAAATTTCTTCCAATTCATGAGCTGGAATAGCTGCTTATTTGTGTCTTCAGTTTCTTTCATTAACATCTTAGATTTCTGTGTACAGTTCTTTAACCTCCTTGATTAAATGCGTTCCCAAGTATTTTTTTGATGTAAATGGGATTAATTTATTATAACTAATTAGCATCTAGAAACAACAGATTTTTGTGTATTGTGTAGCAATCTTCATTTGGTCATTCTAAAGTTTTTTGGTGGAGTCTTTAAGGTTTTCTGTATATAGTATATGTGTAATAGTAAGTTCTTTCTAATTTGGATTCCTGTTTTCTTCTTGCCCAATTATTTTGCTAAAGTTTCCAATACTGTGTTGAATAAAGGTGGTGAGAGTGGGCATCCTGGTCTTGTACCTGATCTTAGAGGATAACTTTCACTTTTCACCGTTAAGTATGATATTAGCTGTGGGCGTTTCATAGGAGTTTTACTATGTGGAGGTTCATCTTCTCTGCCTACTTTAAATTCTTATAATGAACTTCGCACTTTAAACATTTTTCTGTCCAAATATTGACAAATGTCTGACTCAAGGTGAACTACCAAACCAAAAATTGTACTGTGCAAAATTAAAGAGATTAGAAAGAAGCACTATGAACTCAACTCCATTGACATGCATGGAGAATTAAGAGTTGGGGGAGGGGTGCAGGAATCTTAGGCCATTTGTTTGCTAACTGGCCTTATCCAAAATGAAAGAATTATTTTCCTGATGGGAACCAGTTTTAAAATGTGGAGAAAGGTGCCCATGTACCATTAGGCTCCTACCTTCCTATAGAGATTGGGGTATATAAGTGTGCTATATTTCAAAGAGATGGTTCCCAGGTCCATGAAAAAGACAGTCCTGGATTATAAAAATGAAGTGACTTAAAAAAAAAAGTACATCTCAAAGCAGGTAGAGAGAGAACTTACAGATTTTCTAAGTGCATGCTGTAAGAAGTGGAGGGGAGGGACCTCTGTGATTAGGCCATTTGGGTACTGTAAGAGCCCTTGTGAGAGGGAAGTCAGTTGCCCATAGGCATTAAGTTTAGCTGAGAGAAAAATTGTCTTGGTCACTAGAATCTTGGACTTGTGCTGAGGGAGGGAAGGAGGAAGGAAAAAATTCGGTTTTAACTGTGTGCAAAGAACAAGCCATTCTGGCACATTGTTGTTGAGACTTAGGCTGCCTCATAACTTGTATAGATTTATTCTTAATCATGTTGTATTTCTGAACACTACCAAGAAAAATGTCATAATTTGTGTCAAGGTGATAGACTAAACACACATCTTCTTGCTCCACTCATTGGCAACTCTGCAGTATAAAATGCATACTGGCATATACTTGTTGAACCAGCCCTTTCCTCTTCTAAAAACATCCCCAAATCCTACAGCTATCCAACATAGCATTATAAAATATGAAAGTACAAATAATGGTTATGTAAAGTATCTTAAAATCAGGAACCAGATGGTTGTAGATTAAGGAAGAAATGAGATTAGAAACAACACAAAGTGTGCACATGAGGATTTTTGTTAAAGCAGCTAGAGTTCAAGGCCTCCAAGTTCAGAATATTAAAAGCAATAGTGGAGTAAAGCTGGGGTGGTGGTAAATGATTAAAAGTATGGGGAATCTGCATTTCCTGCCATTTGGTGGTTAGCAGATTTACTTTGAACATTAATATTGAAGACCAGTGAAAAGCAGTATATGACTCCATGTTAGTATTTTTTGTTGGTATTATTTATAGAAGGAAATGTAAATCAAATGGACATCTGGGATGACAGAAATGACAAGTGCAAAAAACAAAAACTATAGTTCTCATTCCACTACCACCACACGTTTAATTAACTCACCAGAAGAGCTGTAACAGAGCTAGCATTCACTGAGATGAAGAGGGCATAAAAATGAAAACAAGCAGGCAACCAAGAATTACTAAATACTTTTCCGAGTGAAAAGGGGAACAAAATTTAAAGAATTATTACTCCAGGAATTGGAATTAAGGTGGTGCATATAAAATTGTCCTATCAAATATTACTAAAAAATTCATAGGGATAGGAAGCCACTGAAAGATCATAAAGTAGAAGGGAAAATTAGAGATCTTTGAAATGTAAAGTGTACTGTTAAAAAAAAAAAAGTTGATTAGCTTAATGTTTTCAGCTGAAGAGCAAATTAATGAGCTATAGGATTCTCCCAGAACACACAGCAAAGGAGGCAGGCAAAAAGATGTATTGAATTGGACAAATGTGAATACAGAGGATATTTTCTGGAAGTTCAGTTCTTTCAAAGAAATTTGAAGAAGGAATGAAGTAAAGGAGAATAAGTCATAAAGGGGAAAACTATTGCTGAAGAAAATCTTACATCTTCACATGATGGTTCCCAAGGGAATTTGAGAATAAATGAAAAACAAAACGAGAACTAGGCAGAGTGTTAAGACCTTTCACAGAAAGGAAAGAGAAAATCCTAAAGGTTTGCAGGAAAAAATTGCTAAAACTACAAAAGAAAAATAAGCAAAATGAAACCACATTTCTCATGTTTAACACAGGTTGATAGTTGGAAAGAGGTTTAGAAGTTGTGAATCAATTGTATTTTGTGCTATGAAATTTAAAGAGAAGTGGTAAAGAGAAAAAGTGGCTCATTACTAAGCTCTGATGAAATCAAACATCTGACATAGAGGAGTTGGCAAGAATGAAATGAAACCAGTAGTGTACTAAGAAAGTTTCAGAAAAGAATTTCTTCACTTGTTAGGTTGAGAGATTGAGAAACACGTGGATAGAGCTAAGCATATTCAAAACATGGAATTTTGGTAACCTTTGTTAAAACACTAGAATGATGGGAACTTAAATGTGTGTGGGTTAAAAGTAACTGAGGTTGAAGAAATGGAAAAATCTTAGTTCTTTGGGAAAAAAGATCAAGTAGGATGTGACTTTCTGAAAGAAATAGAAGAGACATGTAAAGAAAAAGTTAGGTCCTGGTTGTATGTGTATGGAATTGTGGAAAACATGAATAAGGTGTTCAAATCTTTGTAGAAGTATAGGAATTTTTCTTTGAGAAGGGATGGTATTCGTTGCCATAGATGATAGTGAAATGGGTCCAATAATAGGTTTATTGGCAGATTACTGGGGAGAAGGTAAATGTTTTAACCTGAATTCTATTTTTTTCAAAGATAAATGAGCCAAAGTTCTCTTAAAAGTGCATTTGTGGGGAGCTTTAAGAAGTAGAGATTTCAAATAGCCCTTGTGAGGATGGGAAAGTGAATGTCACTGTTGAGTAGTTATATGGGTATGATTCTCTCACATTTAAAATGAAAGTATGTGTTCATGATTTTCATAGTTTTTATTCTGCCTTGGACTTTTACCTGGGTGAAAGGAGTGGACAATCTTCTTAATAAAATGTAAGGAAGACCTACAGATGGATGACAGGTTGACCAGCAGTGAGGTGTAGCTGCAGGAGATCGTTGTATAGCAACAATCTTCTAAAAATAACGTTTTGGCACACTATGATCCTAGAATTGCTTTAGTAGGAAAACTAGAGTAAGCTACTTGGTGAGTTAAAAAGTTTTGATCAGTATAGTATGATTGAAGGAAGAAAAATGTCTGTTAGGATCAGGAATTCAACTGAGTAAATTTGGAGATCTAATTGGCTTTACTCAGCAATTCATGAATCAAGGAGAAATCCCTTCTGGTAAATAGGCATTTCAGGATTTGTACAAAATGGAAGGTACATTATAGGCCAGAGGGGAGTGTGGGGCAAGGGTTACTTGCAAAAGAAATGATTTACTTTGTTTTTTTTTTTTTTGTTTTTTGTTTTTTGTTTTTTGTTTTTTGTTTTTTGTTTTTTTTTTTTTTGGCCAGGTTATCTTTTTAAGGGAAGGGAATGGCAAGGCTTGCATTATGCAAATTACCTCATTTTATTCAGATTACCTGATTCTGGTATTGATCAGGAAACTTCAGATTGTTCAAAGATCTTATTTCTAGGAGAGATAGACACTGCAATTAAGTCTTGGTTTGCTGTCATGAAGCAAATGTCTCTGTTTTGGACCCATTTCTTTTCCAACAACTGGATACTTCTTCCTCCGATTACTAAAATAGAGCCAGACTTCTCAATTCCTTAATTCAGGGACTTTTTCCAAGGTAAGAAACAGAAGCAGCCTGTCGTCATTCGTTTAGGCCACTGTAACTAAGTACTACAAAAGGAGTAGTTTATAAACAAACTTGGAAGTTCTGGAAAAAGGCACCATCATAATCAGGTGAGGGTCCTCTTCAGGGTGGTAGACTTTCTCTATATCCTCTTATGATACAAGGAAAAAGGGAGCTCTCTTGAGCCTTTTATAAAGGCATCAATCTCATTCTTGACAGTGGAGCTCTCATGACCTAGTCACCTCCCAGAGACCCCATTTCCTAAAACCATCACAGTGGGTAGGCATTTAGGATTTCAGCATATGAATCTGGGGGGACACAAACATTCAGACCAGAGCACAGCCTGATGTTAATTTCTTTCCCTGTATTTTCTAAAACTGTAAGTGAGCTGGATGATGATGGGGTCCTGAATTTATCTAATTTACATTTCTTATTACATCAGTTTTTATAAGTTCCCATTTACATATTCTTTAAGCTTTCTATTTTGTTACAGGAATTTGTCTCTGAACAAAGACTGTTCACTGTTTTCAAGCAGTGGGTTTAGAATGTCATGATATTTGATGGGTTCATATCTTCTTGCTGTCTTTTGAAAATTCAGATTTTAATTTTTAAATGATTTTTACAATATACACAATGAAGTAGGATTGTAAACTATAACGTGGCTTAATTTGTATATTCATTGAGAATTGACAAAACAGTAAATTAATCGGGACCAATATCCTGGAGTTTTTCTTTTATATAGATCTACTTTTACATTATAAAGGAGTATTAAAACTTTCCCTCTTAATTTCTGCTTTTTTCCTGAGAAAATATTCCCATGATATTATAATATTTCTCTAAAATGCAAACCTTCCTATACCAATATTCATAGATTCTTTTGTTACTCCTTGGTTTATCTTATTTAACAATTTACAAACCCTTATGGTTTCTTTCATGTTACAAAATAGTGCTCATCAGAGTAAATATCATAACTAGAGAAATACAGCAACATAATTGTATCCCCAGAAAATCCTATTTCATATATGAATATTATTTTTCCTATTTCTATATATTTTCCAGTGATTAAGAAGGTACATTTCCATGTATTTTTTCCTAAATTTCACAAGTTAAAAATTTTCAAATAACCCTATATTTATTTAATCAAGACAAAATTTAAGCTTTCTTAAATGTGAACTATAAAAATCATTAAAATTCATCAGGTAAATAGATACATGAATTTCTATAAGATAAAATACACAGCTCTCAGGAACAAGATTAACAATGTCAGATTAGGTTGAAAGGAAATAATATAAACATGCAGAATCACCTGAGGTCCAATTTATCACTGTTTTTTAAAATCATGTGTAAAATGCTTTGTCTTTCTATAAAAGAACTGAGTTTAACTGGTGTGAATCCTCTCAAATAAGAGATTATCTGATTATGTTGTTTGCAGTGGATCAAATAGTATTTAAAAAAAAACAATTAGAATTATATTTACTCAATTTATAACAAAATAAAGAGAATTAGAGATTCTTCTCACAAAAATCAGTAAATTTAAAAGTATCTGTTCATAATGTTAATTTGTTTTCTATTAATGTAATAGAAACCTTATTATGGAGTACTATATTTTGCAATTCTTTATTTTGTAGTTTTTATGCATAAAAATAAACATTGAAATTCTGAAGAAATACTGCCAATAACCTGAAAGGAGTTATAATAGGAATCTCTTAGGTTTGACACATCTTGTGAAATGAACCTGTGGTTCCAAGAAATCAATGGCAAAGTAGCTACTGTCACTTAGTTGCAGTTTTAGTCTAGGAGAATTAATGAAATCTTAAAATATTTTCTTTTCTAACTCATTTTCCCATTTCTATATCATAGAAAAGAAATCTACAGGAGAAATGTGACAAGTGGGAATTTTAACTATTTAGTAATTAGGTGTATAATAAGCATCTTATCAGTTAGGTGTTATTTACCTAAAACATAGCATATTAGGAGTTGAATTGCTCCTCCCCACCCCAGCCCCAAATTTATGTTGAAGTCTTAATTTCTAGTATATCATAATGAGATCTTTATTTAAAAATAAGATCACTATAGATTACATTAAGAGGAAATCCTATTGGAGACCAGTGGGGCCATAATCCGGTATGACTGCAATTTTTGTAAAGTGAGGACACTTGGAATAAACACAGGTGAAGATCAGAGTTCCAGTGCCATGAGCCAAGGAGTTACAGGGGTCTAGGAGAGAGGACTATATTCATCCTTCTTTAGTGGCTTCATGAGAGAGTATGGTCCTGCTGACACCTTGATTTTGAACTTAAAATCCCCAGAATTAGGACAATAAACTTCTGTTTAAGTCACCCAGTGTTCAGCATCTTGTTACCTGAGCTTTAACAAAGTAATACAGATTTTGGTACTATGCATTGGGAGGACTGACCTGAAAATATGTAAGTGGTTTTGGAATTGGATAATGGGTAGAGCCTAGAAGAGTTTTGAGGTTCACGACAGAAACCTTAAGTTGTCTTGAAGATTGTTAGAAATATGAATGTCAAAGTTGTGCATTTAGTGAGTTCTCAAATGATAAATACATTATTGGATACTGGACGAAAGGTGATCTTTGTTATAAAGTGGCAGATAACTTGGGTGAATTGTGTTCTGTTTTATGGAAAATAGAACTTACAAGTGATGAACTGATTTCTTCTTCCTGCTTACTGTCAAATGTGAGCAAAAAGAAGTAGAATAAATAAGGAATTGTGAAGCAAAAAGGAACAAGAACCTGAAGACTTGAAGATTCTCAGCCTGTTCGTATTACAAAAAGATGAGAAAGCATCCTGTGAAGAGAACACTGAGTGTAACTGTACAACTGTTTGCTAAAGAAATTAGGCATTTGATGTGTAGACCCAGTCAAACATGTCAGCAAAAATGCCAATTTGGAATGAAGAGATCAGTGACAGGATGAAATAAAAGGCTGTTGGGTTTCTGGGATTCTAGAGCTATAAAATGGGCCCATAAACTATGCATCTGAATTTGTTATCCTGTGTGAAAAGGGAAGAATGGCCCCAGTGGTGGGTTTGGAGGCTGGGTCTTCCTTTGGTTACCAGAGACAGGGATGCAAGAATAGAAACCAACTAATTGAATGAAGTCTCCCATATCTTATGGTCTTTTTCAAGAAGCCCTATATAGAAGGGTCGTCTTTTTTAAAATACCAAGTGCCATGGTATAAGATGTAAGTTAAGAGGAAACGTTTTTCTCTTTACTATGTACTTCCTCTGTCAGCAGATGGAAAATGTCTTTTTAAAAGCCTAGTGCTAGAATTCTATTAGAGAAATACTAAGAGAAAAAAGTTAATCTTGATGACTCAAATTCACAAAACTAGAAAGAGTATTTACAAATGCAATGTGCACCTAGAAATGTTTTCTATCGATACTGAGGTTGGATTAAAAAACAAAATGAAGATTTTAAGCATCCAATGAAGAAACCTATTTGGGAACAGAACAGTTCTGCTGAAACCTAAGAAATGTTTCCGTTAGGAAGCCTCTGGTTTTCATGAGGATATGTCTTGAGGTATGTATAAGAAATCTACACTAAAAATCAAAATGCCATGGAACTTTCCAACTGAATCGAAATAAACCTTTTAATGAACTATTTAAAGCTAATTCAGTACAAAGTTAGAATGTCTAGAATACAGTTGACTACTTAAATATGAAAATTAATATATAATATCTGATCTCATTGTGAAATTATTTTGTGTTGACTTAGAGTACATGAGAGGGAATTAAAAATCCTTCAATGGCCTAAAACCTGGAATAAATTGTTGCAATGCATTGAGGAATTCCTCACAACTCAGGGCTACCCTTCCAGAGCGTCAGGATTTTCTCTACCTATAATAGAATGGGTCAGAATATTCTAGTGCTTTTTTGTGTCATTTTTTAAGGATTGTGTGCCAATGAAACTTAACTAGAGTGAGGCTTCTCATCCCTTTCTCTGAAGGATTTTCATCAAATTTAAAGGGAGCATCGTTGTACAAATACAGCTTTGAAATGCTTTGTCTACATTACCCACATACTTAATCACAGAAAGTTAACTCTTCAAAATCAACAGACATTACCACTTATGCCAAATGTTTTGCAGGCCAAGATTTTGTAAAATGCAACACAATTTAGTTTAGCAAAGACCTTGGAAGTTTTTATTCACTCTGCCTCTGTTGTGAGGGTTCTAATTAAATGTCTTATCTCACTGGTTTAACTGTGATGAATGCCTGCTTCAAAATTAATCTTTGGTCTTGGTTTGGTTCTTCTGTTTAAATTGTACTTCTACTTTCCAGTTTAGAAACATCATTCTAATTAAGGCATCGGCCTAAATGAAACACATACTGTTCAATAAACACAAGAAATACACATGTGTTAAAAAATAATTGAACAAGGAAATTATTGTCATATATTTGGGTAGTTGCTTGCATAAATAACCCTTGACAATTTAGGGGTAGAAAATCATATCTGCTAATAATATTAACATTTTTAACTTGAGTCATTAACAGTGAGATACCCAAAATAGGTCCTAAATATTTGTAAAAGTTTGCAAACTTTTATGGAGGTGATCGATCTTTCCTATTGTGAAGGCTTATAACTTTCTGGTGTTGTATTTGAAGCAACTTTTCTCCTTGCTAAAGAAAATTTGAAATCTCACTTGTACCCATTCAAAATCATTCTGGTTTTGAGGGTCTTTTGGAGATATAATAGAAGTTTGCACCAGCTCTACAGGTAAAGCCTTAAAATGTTCAATTCTTGAATGTTTCAGAACTAAGTTAATGACTCTATCCTTCACTATCAAATGCAAGCTTTTATTTGAAATATTGATAATCTGTTTTCAAATGGTTTTGGAACTTTTAGTTAGAATTGAAGGACTCCAGGATTACCATATTTGAACTGAGCTATTTGACCCCTTGAAAACAAAAAGTATCAGATTTTAGTGTTAGAATTTTAATTAAATTACTGACTACGTTAGCAGTCACATTTTGCTATATTAACAACTAGTTTATATAAGGGTTGGCTACATTTTTCTACAAAGCTCTAAATAGTAAATATTTTAAGACTATAAGCTTCTGTCCCATTACTCAACTCTGCTGTGGGAGCAGCAAGACAATATGTAAATGAATGAGTGTGGCTGAGTTCCAGTAAAACTAACTATAGAAACAGACACTAATCTAGATTGGGTCTGTTTGCTGATGCCTGGTTGATACCATTTGAAGTGTACAACATATATATTTTTTCAGTTGTCACACATCTCCTGCTTTTTGTTACTTTTATTCAATAAGTCTAATAGTGTGGTACAATTTTATCCTACTCTTACCACCATTTTCATTATCCTCCAAGCACAAAATCTTAGTTACCTACAACTTGTTGCTCTCCTTGGCATCTTATTCCATCAATTACATATGTTTGTAGGCTTTAGATCTAGTGTTTTTTTTTTTGTTTGTTTGTTTGTTTTTTGGAATCTTATCTTTTCCATGATGGCTACTCTAATTTAGTACTTTATACTCTAATTTAGTACTTTATACTCTTTCCTTGAACATGGTAAGAAACATCCTAAATCAGTTTCCCCTTAACTCTTTAATACTCTCATATATTCATTAGAAAAAAAAAAAAAAACTGGACACTAGTGCAACTTCAAATTACAAGTCCATTTTTCTCTTGACCCCAATCCAGTCAGGGTTTTGTCTACTTATTCTACTAGATGGCTTATTCTGGTTGACACTACCCACTGAATTGAAAAACCTAGTGGCCTGTTTTCAGTTCTGATTACACTTCATCATTTGGTGTTTGACAAGTGCTCATTCCTTCCTCCCTGAGTCCCCCCCCCCTTTTTTTTTTTTTTTTTTTGGCTTTTAGCGCCTTATATACATGTCCTTCGCTTTTTGTCTCCAATGTCATTAGCTGCAGTTTTTGTTGTCTTTGCCCTTACTTCTGTGCTCTTAATGTTGGAATTTCTGAGAGCTAGACTTTGCCTATTCAGTAAAGATCTGCAGATTTTCATTATGCTGCTTAATGTTTTTATTTGTATGGTATGGCGCATTTAAATATTGTCAAAGGTATCGGGGGTTAACTTTTGTTAAGGGGGTTTTATGAAAGTGAATGTTATATATTTAATAGGGATTTCAGCATTATTAAAAAGGAAAGTTGCTTTTGCAATAGACAGCAATAAAAACTTTTTTCCAAAGTAGTTATTTATGTACAAGGAATGATTTTAAAAGCATCATATCAGTGTTAAAAGTCTCATCTTCCATTACATAATGCAGTCTAAGATTTTTTTAATAGAAGGGGAAATTACATAAATCAAGGTATGTTACCATTAAAACTTTAATAGTTTTAACAAATGTTAACAAGATTATATCTTTTAAATTGAACCTTTGCATCTTAAAATGGTGGATATTTTTAAGCTGTACCTCAAATTTGCAGTTTTTAACGTTATTCACAGTTGTGTAAATATGAGCTCTTATTTAAAGTCGATAAACAACTTTGTGAATTTTTTCAAGAAAATAAAGGATTTGATTTGATTATCAGTACTAAATAGTTTATTTGAAAAAAATATGGCATTTTCTGCAATCAAATAGTTTAATAAGCACGTATTTAATCATGTGGTAGATCATTTCCAAGGATAAGTGTCAAATTTTTCCTACCCTTGTATCCAGAAAACTGCTTGAGACCATGTGAAGAGAGAATTGGTCCACCTCTAGTATTGAGGTGCCAGACATTTGATGGAAGACTTTAGACTTTAGGGCCCGACTTGAGTTGCTAGAGGACTATAGACCAATGAGCGAAATCTTAAACCTTCATGTATAAGGTGGTAACTTCAAAAGAAATTGAAAATTTTCAATTTAAATGGTACTGGAATCAATAACAGTAGCCAGGAGTGAGCTATGAAGTCATTACTGAATCTGAGAATGAGGAAGCTCTCCATCAAATCCTTCTATATTAAATCCAGTCTCCAAATTGTCTAAAAGAATTCTAATACAGAAGGGGTGATGTCTATTTCCAGCATTTACAACATTAACTATATACAAAAGTGCTCTGGTAAGCTCTGATATACTCTTTGCCTTTATTTCAAAAATTTAAGACTTGTTTTTCTAATCAAAGAGCAGTCTGAGAACAGAGCCAATGGCTGTTTTATGGTTGATTTTTCTGTTCTACTTTTCCCAAATTTTCCTTTGAGTTGGGGGCATACAGCTGTGTCTACTTGAGGGCATGAACATCATGTTGAAGAACCATGTGTAATTCTATGTTAGGTATCCAGAGTATTTCTGATATAATGATTATTTTCTTGTAAATGCTTTGGCATTAAATTTACATATATAGTCTTTCTCTTTTAGTGCCTTAGACTTCATCTAATTGTAGGGCTTTTGATCAACTGGCCTTTGCAATGAAAATTATCTTCTGCATAATTGATGCAAAATTCAAACCTTCTGTATGTTTGCTTTTTTTCTCCTTTCCCACATTTTTTAATTTTAAATCTTTCCCACATTCTACTTCATGTATTTTTTCTGGGTCTTTTTTTTTTTTTTTTTTTTTTTTTTTTGGTGAGGGTTAGGGGGTTTAAAAATTCATACTCAAGGAATCATTTACATCTGTTTGACTCATTAGAGGAAAAGGCACTCCCAGAAAATCACAAGGGTTTCAGGAACTGTGTGTTAGGTATGTACCAGGGGCAGAAATCAATGTATATACTTCCCATGATCTCCTATCATAAAATGAGACCAAGTGCTAAGATAGCAATGTTTAGATTTTGTCATTTTTAACTATAGTTATGTATTTGGCAATCAATGCTAAATTAGGCTTGGTTCTATATACTGTATTGCTATGTCCATATTTTATTGGAAGACATTGAATATTGGGCCGGACTCCTACATGATGTCATTGATGGCAATGACAGCACTAGAATGAGATCAGTAAAGGTCAGTGCTTTCTTTACACCTGGTACAAGCCCTGAATATAACAAATGTTGGTTATTTAAGGGGCCTGGATGGCTTAGTCAGTTAAACATCCCACTTTGGCTCGGGTCATGCTCTTCTAGTTCCTGGGTTCAAGACCCATGTTGGGTTCTATGCTGACAGGTTGGAGCCTTGAGCCTGCCTCCGATTCTGTGTCTCCCTATCTGCCTCTCCCTGTTCATTCTGTCTGTGTCTGTCTGTCTGTCTGTCTCTCTCTCTCTCTCTCTCTCTCTCTCTCTCTCTCTCAAAAATGAATATTAAAAAAAATTTAAAATTCTAAGGAATTTTTAGAAAGTTAACTCCATTTTGCTCAATTAAGGTTAATTGAGGGGAAGCATGAACCAAGTAGACCTCCAGGCTACCGGATGAATGAAGTTCTGAGTGGGGTGTAGGCTGTGGCCTCTGTCTAGGTTTTAAGGTGCCTCTCCAAATTCCCCTAATGGAGTACTGAGGCAGATTTTCCCAGACCACATTGGTTAAAGATACAACTCTAAGTTCTGTCAACATTTTTTTTCAAATCTTGTTCAAATTGCCTTAATTAAAAAAAAAAAATCTTCTTTTATACTATCTCACATACAGATTCTCTTTGGGTTTTTTAGAAATAATGTTTTGTCATTCTCTTTAGCTTTGTGGGAATCTTAAGTTTATTTGAGAGAATGACTAAGCAGGGGTGGGGCAGAGAGAATCCCAATCAGGCTCTGCACTGTCAGGCTAGGGAGCCTGACTTAGGACTTGATCCCATAAACAGTGGAATCATGATCTAAGCTTAAATCAGGAGTCAAAAGCTTTACCCACTGAGCCACTCAGGTACCCCATGTGTGAATATCTTTTAAAATTTAGGGTTATTAAAATACTAGCTTTTCCATGCTGTTAAAAAAAAAAAAAGGAACTTATATAGAACTTAGGATCCCTAAGTTCTATATAACTTCTAATCCTTAAATAACCTTTTTAAATCACTTGATTAGTTTCATTCTTGCCATTCTGACTGCTACCACCTAAATTTAGACCTTAGCATCCATTTATAACATGGCCCCTACCAATATTTTCAATCTCAGCTTTTAATAGTACTTTTCATCTAATGTTTTTGTCTCAACTGTAAGCCTAAGAAGATGGTTTTTTATAGCAATTAAAAAGTAAGCTTTTCCTCTTTAAGTGTTTCCAAGTGGAATAGATGTTAAACTGAATGAGTAGAACATTGTTTTGTTTTTTGTTTTTTAAGCAACTGAAAATTGTAAAGAACCTTATATTAGAAACCAAAGCCTGTTGATTTTTAACTTTCAGTATTAGCAGTTATATGTCATTTCACTTAGCTGCTCATTTTATTTGAAAGTGAGATAAAATACTATATTCAAGGTCACTGGTTTAACACAAATTTGAGATTCAAAACTAGATTGATTGAAACACAGTCATGTAAAAAGTATCCCAAGTCAACTTTAATAAGCTTGACAAAATTTTTTCTACCATGGAGGAGCATGTCATACCTGCTGCTGTTTTGTAATAATTGTAGGTTTATTTCTGGTTTTCTTCCTGTTAAGAATGTGGAAACAGACCAATACCTTAATCCTGGCTTTGCCAATGTAAAACTGAAATTAATGAGACAGTTGATGTCTCTGAAGTAGTTTTTTAGTTTACAGTAATCCTCACAGATTTGTCTTGGAATGCAAAGAAATGCAAAGTGTTTAATATTTGCCTACCATACTATCTGGCTCATATACTATGAAGATACTATATCTTGGCTTTGCATAAAATTTTAAATTTACAAAAGTATATACTTTATTCTTCCGATTCTAAAATAAGGACATAATTTGTAAACACCTTAAAGTATGCTGAGATATTATGTGTGAAACGGTTTTTGGGCTTTGTATTGAGGTGATATGGTGTGATTGCAGGTCAACTGAGAAAAGGGTCAGGTTCCCTTTTTTTCCTCCTGTCTTGATTGACAGCAATTGACTGCATGGTCAGTATTTTATGGTACTGTTCTCTGTTTTCAGGCAGTATGTGTTTATCTTGAAAATGTAAAATGACTTTGATCTCCTTACAAAACACACAAATGGACACATTTCTCATGGGAAAATTCATTGATGTTCAATTGAGCATCATGAAAAGAAAGGTAACTGGATTGAAAAACCATTCAGGGTGAGTACAGAAGATACCTTACTATTATGTTCAGTCTGAATATTCTTAAACTACTCTTCTAAATGTTGGAAATAGTACCAGGAAAAAGAAAATATATTTTGGCTTGAATATTTGAAATCCATGTGGAGGTAGAGAATACACATCAGAAAAGGAACTGGCAAGTAAATACCAGCTGGTTGTTAAAGAGACAATTAATCCTTTGATCTAAACAATTACCTACATGAATCTATGCCAGACCTTATCAACATACCCCTCCTTTTTATTTTGTATGACAGCTGGTCATGCCAGTTGGGTCATGGGCAGAAGAAAACCAACTCTGAAATGATTAATTCCTTACAAATCCAGGCTTTTCTTTTTGCCTGGTTGTCTATTTTAGGGGTAATCTATCCATGTCCTTAAAATCCAGGAAAGGAAATCAACCTCAGAATCTTTGGATTCAAGGGGCAAGCCAAATATTCACAATATACACACAAATATTAACATTTAGGTAGTCTGTATTAATAATTTATAATTATTAACAGAGGTTTTCAGGCAGTGTTTGTTTCCCATGATCACACTATTTGCAACTTAGCATTTCTGGTGGAGTGGTTTCTTCAATATATTGATGTAGATTCATACTAAAATATAATATCAATTGCTAAATATATACCCAAGGATAGGTTAGGGAATATCTTTGAAATGCATGGTGGATACTTAATGCCTTATTTGCCTATCAGTTGAGACCCTTAAAATACCTTGCCCAGTCTTTGCTGAGAAGACGATAGATTGAAGAGCCATGCTGAGAGAACATCAGCTATCTGATTAGGGTTTTATTAATGCAGGTATCATAGCTCAGGGAAAATTATATGCCAGAGGAAAGGAGTACTTATAAGCTCACCTGCTTCCTCCTTCACTATAAAGTGAAGGTACATTTTTTTTATAGAATGAAAATACTTTGATTTCAGTTATGAAAGGAGGAGCTGCATGTCCCCTTCTCATACATCTACAAAACCTCCATAATGGATGGAGAAAAATAGCATGGCTGTCCATAATGGTGTTCTATGGTTACTGCTATTATAGAAATTATTACCAAACAGGATTTGTCTGCTTTGCTATGTAGTTAACTCCTAGTGATGAAAATAGTTCACTAGAGTCAATGATAGCATTAAAGAGTCATTTTAGGTATCTGAGTATCCGTGGTATTGGTCCTATGTTCATGGAGGAGTTCAGTTATGAGCTTCAATTATCTAGCTGAGCTGCAAAATTAGAGTAGTATACATGCTTGGTCTTTTTGTCATTTAGAGGTCAGATGTAACAAGTTTGAAATCACTAGAAAAAATGATCAAAAACTTAATTCCACTAGTTTACTTCTGCTTTTGTTGTTTGTGCTTTTAGTCTCAGGTCCAAAAACTTGTTACCAAGATCATGTCAAGATTTTACCTTGATTTTGTTCCCAGGAGTCTGGTGGTTCAAAATTTTTGTGAATAGTATAAAACAGAGGTCCAATTTCATTCTTTTGCATGAAGATACCCAGTTTCTCTAGTACCATTTATTGGGGGGGGGGGAGCCCTTTTCCCATGGAATATTCTTGGATCCCTGGTCAAATATTAGTTGGTCATATGTGTGTAGTTTATTTCTGGGCTCTTAGTTCTCTTCTATTAGTCTATGTGTTTTTATACTGGCACTATACTGTTTGGGTTTGTATAGTTTTATAGTATAATTTGAGTCTTTAATTCTTTAGTGTCTTCGTTTTCAATGTACAGATCTTACTTCCTTGGTTAAATTTAAGTATTTTTTATGCTATTATGCACCTAGCTGGTAAGCTGCATAGTAAAATAAAGTGAAAATGTAGCCTATGGAATGAGAGAGAATATCTACAAACCATATATCAGATAGGCTAATATCCAAAAGGTTTAAGTAATTCCTACAACTCAAAAAAAAAAAAAAAGTTTAAAAATGGGGAAGGGAATCTGAATAGACATTTTTCTAAAAATATACAAATGGACAAGCAGGTACATGAAAGATGCACTCAGTATTAATCACGAGGGAAAGCAAATCAAAATCACAATGAGCTATTACCTTACACCTCTTAGAATGGCAGTTATCAAAAGAAGAAAAAATAAGTGATAGCCAGGATGTGGAGAAGAGAACCATACTATGTTGTTTGTAGGACTGTAAATTGGCACAGCCACTATGGAGGTTTCTCAAATTAAAAACAGAAGTACCATAAGATCCAGCAATTCCTCTTTTGGGTATGTATCTAAAAGAAATGAAATCATTATATTGAAGAGATACCTGTATCCTCATGTTTACTATAGCGTTACTCCCAATAGCCAAGCTGTGGAAACAATGTAAATGTTTACTGAGGAATGAATTGATAAAATGTGACCTGAATATTATTCAGGCATAAACAAGGAAATCTTGTATGCCAGGAGGACAGTATGCTAAGTGAAATAAGTCAGAAATACACTATATGATCTTGCTTATATGTGGAATATTAAAAAAAAAATCATAGAAACAGTAGAATAGTGATCACCAGCAGCTGGGAGGAATGAGGTGATGTGGATCAAACTTGTACATGCTTGCAGTTATGAGTAAGTTTTGGAGATCTCATATACAGCGTGGTAATGTAAATTAACAGTACTGTGATATATACTTGAGAGAATAAATCTTAAATGTTCTCAGCACACACAAACACAAACCGATGTTACTGAACCTTAATCATGTTAATTATTTTGCAACATATATCAAATTATGACCTTGTACACTTGAAACTTAATGTTAAGTCAGTTTTACTAAAGCTGGAAAGTATGTGCACAATTAAATACTGTTACAGAACATCTTGGGGCACAGGATTAAAATTGAGGTCAGTTCCTTAATTTACTTTGTTATGCAATGACACTATGGTAATGCTAAAAGAATACAATATACGTTTATGTTGCCAGAGTAAAGACTCAACACCATATTCCCAACTTGAAGACCATGATCAGAAAAACTTAAAAACTGGGGTGCCTGGTTGGCTTAGTTAAGCATCTGACTCTTGATTTTGGCTCAGGTCATGATCTCTTGGTTTTGGGGATGGAGCTATCAGGCTCTGTGCTGCCCACACAGAGCTGATTTAGAATTCTCTCTCTCTCTCCCTCTACCTCTTTGTCTCTCCCCCACTTGCACAAGTGCTCTCACTCTCAAAATAAATAAACTTAGAAAAAAAGGTATATTTTTAATTTTTTTTTAATGGAAAACGGTATATGTAGAATCTAAAAGCAAAAGAACCTTGAGTTACAGAATGAATGGGTGGTTGCCAGATGGGAGTTGGGGGTTGGTGGTGACATAGGTGAAGGAGATTAAGAAATATAGACCTCAAGTTACAAGTCATGAGGATATAAAACACAGTATGGAGAATCTAGTCAATGATAACTTTGTAGCATGACAGATGGTAACAATTTATTGTGACCATTTTACAATTATACAAATGTTGAGTTATGCTGTCCTATACCTGAAACTAATATATCAGTTACACATTAAAGTAGTATTTCATCATGGGAGAAATACACATACAAAACAATGCAGCTGTAACCAAATTTTGAGTTAGCCAAGCAGTGAAAGCCACTTATTGCCGGTTAATCAGTTACAATATGTGTGATTGCTGCAGTTGAAATTTGTCAAAATCATCAAAACAAAAAAACAAAACAAAAACCCAAACCCTATCAGCTTTTTAGAACAGTTGAAGAGTTGAGACCATTGGAAGTAATATTCATGGTCCATTAGAAAACAAGACACATATTTTTTTTTTAATTCAGATCTATTTTAAATTTTATCACCTTTTAAATCTTGTTTTTATTTCAAGTCCAGTTAACATACAGTGTAATATTAGCTTCAGGTATACACTGAAGTGAGTCAACACTTCCTTACAATACCCAGTGCTCACCATAGCAAGTATACTCCTTAGTCCCCATCACCTGTTTAACCCAGCACCCCCCCCCCCAACTCTGTAACCATCAGTTTGCTCTTTATAGTTAAGGGTTTGTTTCTTGATTTGTCCCCACCCCATTCCTATTCTGTTTATTTTTTTTCTTAAATTTCACATATGAGTGAAATCATGTGGTATCTCTCTTATTTTGCTAATTCCACCAATGTTGCAAATGGCAAGATTTCATTCTTCTTGATGACTGCATAATACTATATTGTATATATACAACCTCTTTTTTATCCATTCGTTTTGAGCTATTTCCTTAGTTTGGCTATTGTTGATAATGCTGCTATAAATGTTGGGATGCATGTATCCCTTTGAATTAGTGGGTTTTTTTGGGGGGGTAAATACCTAGCAGTGCAATTGCTGGATAATAAGAGGGCAGATGTTTTTATTGGCTTTCTTTGACTCTTGCTGAGTTAACAAGTATTACCAATACTATTCATATTTTTCTTTATCAGGTGAATTGATAAGTAGAAAGTGAAGAATTAAATTCTTTAAAAAGTCTGCGTAGAATAACTCTGAGAGAAACTTTCCAAGTAGGTGAGAAAATGCTATTTCAGTACAGCCTGAAGTGGAACCTGCTAAGATTTGTCAGAATTGATAGTGGGAAAAATGTTTTGAGCAGAAAAAGGATTAGTTGAAAAATTTTACAAAGCTAATGAAAACATAACTTGTCTGAAGTTTCCTGTAATTTTTATTCATTAGCAGGTACTTTACAGAAAATATTCTATCCACGTACATTGAACTTCATCTCTCTTGTGGATTTAACCATTTTAAGTTGTGTGATATTTAGTCAGAAATACAAGTGGTGGGGTGCCTGGGTGGCTCAGTCGGTTAAGTGTCCGACTTCAGCTCAGGTCATGATCTCGCGGTCCGCGAGTTCGAGCCCCGCGTCGGGCTCTGGGCTGACTGCTCAGAGCCTGGAGCCTGCTTCCGATTCTGTGTCTCCCTCTCTCTCGGCCCCTCCCCCGTTCATGCTGTGTCTCTCTCTGTCTCAAAAATAAATAAACATTAAAAAAAATTTAGAAATACAAGTGGTTATTCTATTCCAACGGATTTTGAATGGGTATGTTTTCTGAAATTTCCAGAGGAAGTTTCCATATTGTAGAATACATTTAACTGTAATTCAGGATCTCTACCTGGCCTTCAATTGTGACTTCTCTGCAATGTGGTGACGTGCTAAGATGCAAATATCAAAGGATAGGCTTCCATAAATGCCTTCTAAGCAATGAAGCTCGATAAAATTACATACTTACAGATTAAGCAACTGACAGTACCTTTCCTTATGGTGATATTTTAAAAGATAAAACACTTAAAATATCTGTGTTAATATATGAAACTTTGCAATTAATTTTGATTATAGTAAATACTAAATTTCAAACAGTCAAGCCAAATGTTAACTACCCCAAATGTTTTTCTCAGTATGCCTGTACTGTTAAAATTTTATTGTCATAAAATGTAACAAATATAAAAATATTTTCTGGTTACATAAATATCTACAGAATGTCTAGATTTTTGCCTTTTGGCCCACAAAGCCTAGAATATTTACCTGACCCTATGTAGAAAGTGTGTGTCATTATTCTACTACCCTATATTAGGATCATTGGGGAAAAAAATTCTGATGAGTGAAAACTAAAAGACAGGGTCCTCTTCCTTCTGTGTTGTGGAGAGCATTTTGACAAATTCTTTTTTTTTTTTTCTTTAAGTTTATTTTTATTTTTGAGACCGAGACAGAGCATGAATGGGGGAGGGTCAGAGAGAGGGAGACACAGAATCCGAAACAGGCTCCAGGCTCCGAGCTGTCAGCACAGAGCCCGACGCGGGGCTTGAACTCACGGACTGTGAGATCATGACCTGAGCCGAAGTCGGCCCCTCAACCGACTGAGCCACCCAGGCGCCCCATTTTGACAAATTGTTAGAACACTCTGAATGTTTTCAGTCAGAGGGCTCAGGCTTGTAGCTCATCTGCTTGCCACTTTCATTAAGGTAAGAATGTGGGCTTAAACAGGCAGAATGTTTTCTTTTTGAAACTTTTCACCAAGCAGAGTGGGGAGTAGCTATAAAAGCCTCATTTATTTTTTACTCAGAGCACCTGCTCACATGAGCTCCTGGGAACTCAGGAAATCTCTTTTGTTCAGTGCTTGGATGGTGGGAAATTTGAGCTTGGAAGGAGAAGAACTAATTTCAGCGGAAAGTATTCAGACAAACTAGTATTGTGCCTTTGTTGTTGGAACTTAACTTTTTAGAGACTGAAGAAAGGATATGTATTGGAAGAATAGGATTCCAATGTTCTTAAACATGATTTATTTTGTTCATAACGTCTGTTTGAGCTCAACAAACCTATTATATTTCTAATATTTGTAGGTGATTTCTGAGGGGATCTAGAGGACTGAACTTTGACATATTGCAAGATCCTGTTAGTACTCCAGTTATATTCTCATTAAATTACTGAAATAATCAAAGCTCTTTTCAGAAATAACTTAAAATTTATCAAGGAGGTGAGGGATCATGTATTTGAATTTATCTGAGAATTCTGCTTTTTTTCCCCATTATGAGAATAAATTCCTACTCTCCATTCTATCTCTAACTCAGTCTCAGAGAAATATTTCCTTAACTTCATAAGATAGTCTCAGAGCTAAGTTGATATGTCTATAATTATCTTCCCATATTTTTAGTAGTTTGTCATGGTTGCAAACACCAAAATAGGACTTTTGAGTTGTTTGCCATGATGTATTTGTTCCCAGTATGAATTCAAATACAGAAGATAGGTTAATGGTTTATAAAGCATACCATAATTGAGTACCAGATGAGAAAACCATGGTTTATTGCAGGTAGCAAAGAAGTTTCAGGCTATTTTGCAGGATCTTTGAAGTTTTCAAAATGTGTATTGCTCCTACTTATTTTTTGCTTTGGAATACAAAATGACAAAAATTTCAAGGATATTTAGCTATTTTTTCTCTTTTTTTTTTTTTTTTTTTTTTTGGAGACTGCTATGGCATAAAAACTGTTGTCCAAAATTATTTTACACCTGAGCATGTGAGTTATTTTTTCTGGTGTTCAGTATTAACAAAATTATGATACCAAAAATAGGAATCAGTGGGGAGAATTCAAATTGAATATAATTAAAGAATACAAACATGCACAAGGCCCTATAAGTGTCCATATGTTAAGGTAAAGGCAATATCTTTTAAACAAAATATCCTTAAAAGCTGTATTATGGGAAATCAATGTTATAACATGCAGGAGTGCTTGTAGAACATGCTTCCTAATGCATTTTACTATAGGATTCAGTTCCAGTTTTTTTGTACTTGAAGATGAAAATTCATTAAAATGGCTTAATAACTTAAGCCTTCAATTTTTAGAACAGATATTTACATGTATGCTTCACTGCATTTTGAATAATATGACAATTGCAATTACCTTTCAAAATGTTGAAACACATGCTCTGCAAAAATATAAGCGTATCATAAGAATTCCTCAAACTTATAAAGTATTGTCTGCCTGAAATGCGTGCGTATTCACATCATCTGCAGTGTTGTCACTATCACATTAATTGTATCAGTGGCAGCTACTTTTATACCGATGACATAGGAGCCTTATATTCAGTTTATTACTTTATAATCTCTGGGAATGTTAGTGATTCTGTTAAAGGATACCTGTGATGTGTGAAAGCTAAAACAAATTTCAATTTCTGAAGCTCAGAGAATTATAGAAACGTTAATGTAATGATTTATTGTTGTGAATTAAAGCGTAGAGGATTTTGAACTTTGATATTTACCGAGTGATATGTAAAATGATTCCAGTATATTGATAAATTGGCTTTACTGTTAATATCATGATTCTGTTTGTATACTAGATCATGCTGTGTGATAACTGTTGTGTTTTGAAGCCTAGGAAAAGTTGCCTAAGACTCAAATTTTATAATTTGATGTATTTTCCTAAAATATGCAGTCTCTAGCTTTCATACCTCCCTTGATATTGACACTTGAAGATGAGTTCTGATTTGTTGGTGAGATGGAAAGTCAGTGCCTTCATTGAATTTTTTCCTTGGATTATTTTCATATTCTGTCACTAATACCTTGATTTATAAATGACAACATTTTCTCTGAGCAAAAATTCTGCTCTAATATTGGAGCAGAGCCAGGCCAATGCCATCACATCTTGATTATGATAGCTTTGCGATAGCTTTTGAAATCTAAAATCATGAGTCCTCTAAATTCACTCTTGTTACTTCTTCTTCAAACTAGATGTGTCCCTTGTCTTCTCTTCATGTTTACCAATGCTTTCTCTACCTGCTAAATCTGCCCTGAATATTTCTAGGTAATTTTTCATTTTGATTCTACTTCTCAAATTTATAATTACTATTTGGATGAATTTTACAATTTCTATGCCTAAATTGGTATTCTGTATTTGATGATATCTTTAGCTCCTTGAGCACATTTAAAATAGCTGAGCTGGGACACCTAGGTAACTTAGTTAAGTATCTGAGTCTGGAGTTTGACTCAGGTCCTCATTTTACATGGTTCATGGGATTGGGCCCTGCATCTGGTTCTGTGCTGACAGTGCAAAGTGTGCTTAGGATTCTTTCTCTCTGTCTCTCTCTGTCCCTCCCCCTGCTCATTCTCTCTCTCAAAATATTTAAAAAATAAAATAGCTTATCCTTTAGCACTTGGGGCACATTTAATTTAAAATAGCTGGTTTAAAGTCTGTGATTAGTAAGTCCATCTTTTGGGTTTCTTCCTGGACAATTTATATTGAATGCATTTTCCTCTTGTCTGAGTCACGTTTTGTTTGTTTTTGCATGGCTTATATTTTTTAGTGCAGAGCAGACTATTTCAAAGAATGTGTCATCTTTGGGAATTAGGTCCCTGACCCTTTAGAGTTCAGTGTTGCTGTGTGTTGTTTAGTGACTTTTGTGAACTGTTAGATCTTTATCTTTATGTGTGACCACTGATGTCTATACTGGGTTAGTTTTCATGGTCACTAAATGACTAGGAAGAGATTTCTTTGACAAATGGAACAGTTAATCTTTCAGTCTCTGTTGTGGGACCCTGAATTTGGAGCAAGCTATCAACAATCACCCTGGCACTTTAAAGCCCTGCCTTAGTCTTTAGTTTCTGCTTCCACAGAACCTCAAGGTCAGTTGGAGGTGTGAGCTTAGTGCTTTCCTAAGTCTTTTGAGAACCTGTGTACAGCCCAAGGCATATGTCTAGCACCTGGGAATATCTTTGATCTTTTTCAAACCTCTAAGGGCATCTCATTACTCAGCTGCTTTTAAGCTTTTTGTTAGTCTGTTTGCCCCAATTGTGTTAACTTCACCTCAGGAAGCTGTGATGTTAAAACATTTGATAAATGACTTCAGTACTGGGCAATTTCTCTTGAGTTCCAAAAAAAAAAAAAAAAAAAAAAAAATCCTTTTGAGTGGATTCTTTCAGGAAACACTAGCCAGGCGACAGGTCAGATAAAGTCCATTGTTTGGACCTTGAACTCCATGAAAGCTTTATTCACAATCGGCTCTCTTCAGTACCAGGAAAGCAGTTTGTTACTTTTCAAGGCTGCCATAGAGCTAGAGAAATGCAGAGCAAGACCACATTAGGTGAAATTGTCTCAAAATTCACTATTAACAAGATTCAGCCATTTTTTAAAAGTTTATTTACTGAGCATTAGTGGGGGAGGGGTGGGGCGGGAGAGGAAAGAGAATCCCGAGCAGACTCCCTGCTGACAGCACAGAGCCTGACCTGGGGCTCAAACTAACTGTGAGATCATGACCTGAGATGAAATTTAGAGTCAGATGCTTATCTGACTGAGCCACCCAGCTGCCCCAAGATTTAGTCATTTTTTACTAAAGGTTTCTGTGCACCCCTGGTCAATTTCCAGTTATGAAAAATGGATTCTCGTAGTATTTCCCTATTTTTTCATTGCTTTTTGGAGGGGAAAACCTTTGGAAGTTCGTCCTCTGATATTTTGGCTCATGTCTGTTTACCTAAGAGTATTTCAACTAGAATTCTGATACAACCATATTCATAGTTAAAGTCATGTATGTTTACTCTGTAATGTACAGTCATACATCCTTTTATTGTGCTTGCTTTTATTGTGCTTCACAGATACTTTTTGTTTAACAAATTGAAGATTCATGACAAACTTGCACTGAGCAAGTCTATAGGCCCTGTTTTCCAATGCACTTGCTCACCTGGTGTTGGTCACATCTTGGTAATTCGTGTCATATTTTAATTTTTTTTTTTTTTTTTTTTTTTTTGGCAATATGTGATCAGTGACCATTGATGTTACTATTGTAACGGTTTTGGAGACCACAAACTGTGCCCATATAAGGTGGCTAACTTTATTGATAAGTGTTGTGTGTTGACTGCTCAGTTTCCACATCTCTTCCTCCCCTTGGACCTCCCTATTCCCTGAGACACAATATGGAAGTGAAGCCAGTTAATAACTCTACAATGGTCTCTATATGATTAAGTGAAAGGAGGAGTCACAAGCCTTACTTTAAATCCAAAGCTAGAAATTATTAAGCTTAGTGAGGAATGGATGTCTAAAGGTTGAAAGTTAGGCCTCTTAAGCCAGTTAGTAGAGTTAGTTGTGAGTGTAAAGGAAAAGTTCTTGAGGGATATTAAAAGTGCTATTCCAGTGAAGGAATGATAAAGCAAAACAACTGTATTGTTAATGTTTTAGTGGTCTCAATAAAAAATCGACCACAACAATCCCTTAAGCCAAAGCCTAATCCAGAGCAAAGCCCTAACTCTAATTTTATGAAGGCTGAGAGGTGAGGAAGCTGTAGAAGAGAAGTTGGAAGACAGCAGATGTTGATTCATGCAGTTTAAGGAAAGAAGCCATCTTCAGAACCTAAAAGTGCAAAGGTAAAGCAGGAAGTTCATATACAGAAGCTGCACCACATTATCCAGAGATCTAGCTGAGATCATTCATGAAAGTAGCTACACTAAACAGACAATGTAGAGGAAGCAAATTGCTGTTGGAATAAGATGTCATTTAGGACTTTCATAGCTAGAAGAGAGAAGTCATGCTTGACTTCAAAGCTTCAAAGGACTAACTCTTAATAGGGACTAATGCAGCTAATGATTTGAAGTTGGAGCCAGTGCTCACCAACAATTCAAAAAATCTCAGGACTCTTCAGAATTTTGCTGCAACTACTCTGGCCTCTGCTCTATAAATGGAATGATAAAGCCTGGATGACTGCACATTTATTTATAACATGGTTTACTGAATATTTTAAGCCCACTGTTGTGAGACCTTCTCAGCAAAAAAAGATTCCTCGTAACCTATTACTGCTCATTGACAATGTACTTGGTCACCCAAGAGCTCTGGTGAAGATGTACAAGGAGATTAATGTTTTTATGCCTGCTAACAGAATATCCATCTGTGGATCGAGGAGTAATTTTGAGTTTCAAGTCTTATTTACAAAATGTTGTAAGATTGTAGTTTCCATAGATTATTTATCTCACGGATCTGGGCAAAACAAATTGAAAAAAACATTAGAAAGCATTAGCCATTCTAGCTGCCATTAGGAACATTCATGATTAATGGGAAGAGCTTGAAATATCAATGTTCACAGGAGTTTGGCAGAAGTAAGTTCTAGCCCTCATGGATGACTTGAAGGGGGGTTTATGGCTTAAGTGGAGGAAGTCAGGACAGATGTGGTAGAATTAGCAACAAAACTAGAATTTGAAGTGGATTGAATATCTGACTCAAGTGCTGAAATCTCATGACAAAACTTCAGATAAGGAATTGCTTCTTATGGATGAGCAAACAAGGTAATTTCTTGATGAAATCTCCTGGTAAAGATGCTGGGAAGATTGTTGAAATGATAACAAAAGATTTAGAATGTTGCAGAAATTTAGTTGGTATGATAAAGCAGTAGCAGAGCTTGAGATTGACTCTAATTTTGAAAGCATTATGCCCACAGTAGAACTTGTATCAAACGACATCACACTAGGCAGAGAACTTTATGAAAGGAAGAATCAACACTGCAAACTTCACTGTTGGTCTTATTTTAAGAGGTTGCCAGTCACCCCAGCCTTTAGCAACCAGCACTCTGATTAGTCAGTAACTATCAACATGGAAGCAAGACTCTCTACTAGCAAAATAATTGACTTGCTGAAAGCTCAGATGATGGTTAGCATTTTTTAGCAACAAAATGAAGTATGTACATATTTTAGATATGCCATTCCACACTTTTATATGCAGTGGGAAAGCAGAAAACTCCTTTGACTTGGTTTGTGGTGATATTCACTTTATTGTGGTGGTCTGGAACCAAACAAAAACTATCTGAGGTATGCCTCCTGTACAGAGCCTTATTCAAACTTAGCTTGATACAATATACCACTTTTTGAAGACTTTGCCAAAGTGTTAACATAAGTTTTTAAGGAATATAAACACAAATGAAAATATTTAAAATGTGTTCAAAACTTTCTTAAGACCATTTTAATATAATACTTAATACATAGTAATATCAAGCCACTCCCTTCTAGCTTGCTAAGTTTCTGTTTAGAAATCTCCAGCTAGCCTTATAAGATTTTTTTTCTCTATCACCATATTTTGCAAAATTAATTACAATAGGTCTTGATGTGGGCCTGATTTTGTTAATGCTGATGGGAGTTCTCTGTGCCTCCTCAATCTGCTTCCTTGCCCAAATTATGGATAATTTCTGATCTTATTTCTTGCTAAGTTCCCTAAATCTATTCTCAAGTTTCCATATTTTTCCTCTATTGTTCGGCTTCATTTTTTTCCATTATTTTGTCTTCTAGGTCACTAATTCATCCCTCTGTTTTTTCCAGCCTGTTCATTACATTAAGCATGTTTCCAATCTAGTTTATTGCATTCTTCATCTGATTCTTTTTTAATTCCTTTATTTCTGTGGTAAGGGTCTCCTGGAGGTCTTTTTGTTTTCGTGGGGGGGGGGGGGGGGGGGGGGGGGGGGGGGG
>NW_026057576.1:58516844-58546888 GCF_023721935.1 Panthera uncia
GGGGCAGAGGAAGAGAGAGGATTTAACACAAGCTCCATGCCTAGCATATTTCTTAAGCCCAGTGAATACCCTTATGATGGTTACTTCAAATTCTCCATCATGCATTTTATTTATTCTGTTTTGCTGAGATCTCAGGCCATGATCTTCTGTTTCTTTTGTTTGAGATACATTCCTCTGTATTGGCATTTTGTCTGTCTCTTTTATGTGTTAGAAAAGCCAGTTGTGTCTTTAGCTTCTGAAAGTGATGGCCTTATGAATAAGAGGTCACGTAGTGCCCAGGACCTGGTGCTTCAGGGAGTGTCTCCAGCGTGTGCTGCATGGGCTCTGCTGTTGTGTTGTGGCTACTCTATCTTTAAGGGTAGTTGTCTACAGAGGCTCTCCTTGCCTGCTGTGGACAGTGCTTGGTTCCTGGACTAAATTTAGTGAGTTTTAACCAAGTGTGCTCTAGTCTGCTTATAAAGTGAGACCTGGTACCACTTCTACCACCACTGAGGCCCTGCAGAACTCTGATCTGGAGATGTGGTGTGGGCAGGGGCTTGTGTTGGTCTTTTGGGAGAAGGACTCGCTGTATTGGGACTGAGGAAAGCCTGATTGAGTAGGGCAGTTCTACCAGAGTGCAGGGGAGTATGACTTGATGTAAGCAAGTTAGACACTCAGGGTGCTGTGTTCCTTCCCTCAGGTGGCTTTGTGTGTGTGCTGGGGGGTGAGGGGGATGTGGGAGGGAAATGGTGCCAGCCAGCTCCTTTGTTGCTGGAGAGACATTTCTGTGAATGCTGCCTCTCAAACACAATCCAAGAACAGTGCATCATCTCCCCACTGTGTAACCCAGTCTTCCTTCATCTTTTTTCCATGCTGTCTGTCCCCAGTTTGGTTTGCCTGCTGTCATTCTAGGAACAGGGCAGTGTCCTTTGGGCTCTATCTCAGCCAAGCTTGCTCACCATTCAAAACTTCAAGCTTTAAGTCCTGCTGATTGCAAGAACTCACATAATTCAGCCTCTCTCATTTTCCAGGACCATGGCTTTGGGGAAATGTTATCCTTGTGCATCTCCCCGTGTGTTCCTCTCTCACCTTTCTCTGACCATGGCTCCCTTCTTCCCTTCCCCAGCAATGGGGATCTACTTCTCCCACTAAGCATGTCTCTGCACTTCCTACTTTCTTCAATGTGGCCTCTTATCTCTCTTTAGTTGTAGAGTTTGCTTTGTCAGTCTTCAGATTGATTTCTGGGGTATTTAGGATGATTTGATAGTGTCTAGCTGTGTTTGTGTGACAAGACGAACCTAGGGTTTTCCTATTCCCCTGCTATCTTCCTTTTAGGAAAAAAAAAAATTCAAAAATATACAGAATTGTTGAGATTTCTCCCTGAGGGAGAATTGATTTCTTTTACTGAAGTCAATCCAGTATAAAAATGTAATTTTATAAGTTGTAAAATCCTAAGAAGTTTAAAAGGTGTTCCAAGATTTAACTTTTACATTTTTGTGAGAAGAAGAAAAACATTCCATAACTAGAGCATCCTTCTTTAAAAAAAGACTCTTGTAGAAATCCCGGTGAAATATTTTCAATCTTTTGTACTGTAACTGGAATCAGGCCAGCTGATAAGAGGAATTCTCAAAATACCATGCACTTTTCGCTCAAGCATTGATCTTTCTGACACAAGACATGAAGTTAAGTGCTTTTAGAGGGGGTGGGATGCTTCAAAGAGAAAATATGGTAAATGAGGGATATAAAGGATAATTTGTGGTGCTAAACATTTAATAGAGCATAGATGACATTACTGATATAAGATAACTTAAATGTTTTGAATATCATTGAAAGAGGAATAATGTATTGCCAATGGTGGTGATAAGAAGCTATAGTAAATTAAAAAAAAAAGTGAGGGGTGCTTGGGTGGCTCAAGCTGTTAAGCGTCCAGCTTTGGCTCAGGTCATGATCTTGCAGTTTGTGAGTTCAAGCTCCATGTTGGGCTCTGGGCTGACAGCTCAGAGCCTGGAGCCTGCTTGGGATCTGTATCTCCCTCTCTCTGCTCCACCCCTCCCCTGCTAGTGCTGTGTTTCTCTCTCAAAAATAAACATTAAAAAAAATTTTTTTTAAATAATGACAAAACTGACAACTCTGGTTCTGGATATATTTCGCATTTAGTAAGCTAGAGTTTAGAGAGCCAAAGATAAATAACAAAATTAAGGATTTATAAATTGAGAGTCTTGAAGTAAAGTATACAGAAAAGAAAAATATGAATAATGGCTTTTATAACAAATAGTGTGTGTGGAAATGATTACAATTTGCTGAATTACTGAAATACATGTGAGTTTAAAAACTGGCTATTGATGGCTAGTCACATATCTAAATTCTATGGGAAGAGGAGAAACCTCTGTGGTGTAATTTTAGGAAAAGACTTTCCTAACTAGGAAATTACACTCTATATTCATTAAGTGTCCATCATTTTCACACATTGGATTATTGTATAAAGCTACTGTAATTGTATCCTTATCATTGTAATTCTCATCAATAAGTAGGAAATTAAAAATTCAATGTCAATGTTTCAGATAAAATTAGTTGATCAGTATTCTAGAGTAAAATAATACTGTGCAGAAATGGAATGTCAAAAAGGCCCTTAGTGGGTTTTTTAGAAGAATGAGAAGTGGTAGAGTTAGAATCTGCTTATTATATGGGTCAATAATTGCTTCAAGGAGCTGAATGAATTGCTTGTCCATTGGTGTGACATGCCAAAGATAAAGGCATATCCTAGCAAGAGAGATGGTGATTATATAGCTGGATTGGCTATATTCTTTTGACTGATTTACTTATGCTCTGGTGACTTCATTTTGGGGGGAAAAATGCCTAGGGTTTGTGAGATGCTGCAATGAGAGATTTAAGCAATCTATATAAAGCCAAACTTTCCCATACATGTTCAGAGTACTTCCATTACTTGGTTCAAAAAAGTCAGGCAATTTTTTAGAAAATTAAGAATTTATTTTAATGATCCTTTTCTTAAGCCTGCATTCCAGATGAAATCCTATCACTCCCCAAATTCTTCCTATAAATTTCTTTCCTCTGAAGTCCTAGTATCTGAAATTTGAAAATAGGGCAAAAAGTTGGGGGTCACCATCTTTTTAATGTCATATCAGGGTAAAAGATCAATTAGAGTGAATATATCTAATTCAAAATATGTACTATTGATTTGATCTAGGGTTAGGTTTACATGATAAATTGTAGAATTTTTTGAAACAGGTTTTTTTTTGAGATGCTAAGAATTTGGAAAACATAACCCAGAGTTAGGATTTATGATACTGTATGACATTACTTAAATTTGTAACTAGCTAGCGGGTTTATCCTAACATTACCTGAAAACTACCAGTTTCTCAAATGCTCTTTGAAGGTTTTATTATCTTACTGGTTCCTTGATTGCAATAAAATATTTGGCATTTTTCATATTTTTAGGAAAGCTACAGTTTAAAGCTTGTAGTTTTCAATTCCTTATCCATTTTAATCATTGTTTTCAGAGCAAAATGTTATTCTCCACAAACTTCCTGCTACTGCAGACATTATTCATATGAGGATATTGTGCATTAGCTTTCATGAATTGAAGAATATTTGTATATTCTGAATAATCTTCATTAAGAAAATTCTGGGTTTTTTTTTTTAATTTTTAAAAATTTTTTTTTAACGTTTATTTATTTTTAAGACAGAGACAGAGCATGAACGGGAGAGGGGCAGAGAGAGAGGGAGACACAGAATCAGAAGCAGGCTCCAGGCTCTGAGCCATCAGCCCAGAGCCCGACGCGGGGCTCGAACTCACGGACCGTGAGATCGTGACCTGAGCCGAAGTCGGATGCTTAACCGACTGAGCCACCCAGGCACCCCTAAGATAATTCTGTTTTAGCAGGAATAACATGGATTACAAACTGTAAATATAAGTATTAAGGTCAAGTATGTTAGATGATAGAACTCCTCTGTTGAGCATTGGAGGAGAAACAGTTAAGTTATTCTGGCCATTTTTTTCCCCACTCCAGGAATATCATCATTAGGAACTTCCTGAAAACATGAGTCCTCATACTTGCATATAGATATATTGAACCAGTATATCTAGGAGTGATGCTGTATAGAGAATATTGCCTTTTTAAAAAGTATCCCCTTGATTAAGAGGAAGAATCTTTTGAATTATAGATCTAGTTTTGAGATGGGAAGTTTGAGTAATTCTAATCTCAGATGAGGCGTAGACATATAAGGATAGAAAACTGAAAGTATGTATGAAAATATTCTTTCCAGGGGCAAACTTTGATCTATGTGGCAAACTATATGGGAAGTCTAATCAAGCTTTATGTTAATGTTGAACTCAAGTATGTAGACATTGTTTTGTGTTTTGGAAATAGAAGAATCACATCTGCCAGCTTCAAAGAATGGCTTTTTAATGACTTTTTTAATCATAAAAAATTCATATAGGCCACCATTAAAGAAGTCACCCTTAGAAAAGAAATCAAAGCCCAAAAAACTTTATTAGCTTTGAAAGATACATTAGAGGACGGACAGCGAGGCAGTGAAGCTGCTTTAGGAGTGTGTTGGAAGGGAAACTTCGATTGGAGCAGTAAAAGGGTGATTGTGTGAAGTCAGCCTTGCACAAAGAATAAAGGTCCACAATGAGGTCGTCAAGGAGCTTATTTCATTAGAGGTAACAGCACACAGTGAAATCCAAGTGTTTTTAATTCCTATTTTTCTTAATGTCATCTCTATACATACTTGGTGAATTCTGGTTTTCTGTTCAATTACCAGAAACACTCAGATACAGCAGGGCCATCAACAATATATAACAGATGTAAAGGAAACAAAATTTAATTACATCTAATACTGTAATAGTGGAAGTCACCTCACCAGTTTTAAAGCCAGTGGAACAGCCCTAAGGAAATTCCTACTTGGTCATGTTGAGGTTTAACTTGCCAATCAAAAACTGATGAAATACCAAGTGCAGTGACTGTTTTCCTTCAAATTTCACTGTAACTAACAAACCCAATATTTACTTTTCAGGTCAATCTGATTATCATACTCACATAAATGATCCTAAACTGCTGGGTGCATCTTTATAGATCTCTTCAAATTAGAAATACACATAAAATAGTTACAGCATCAGCCTATGTGTGACAGTGTGGATGTTTTTCTGTGAGAAGGAATGTGTGTGAAGTTGTTTGAGGGTGTGACTATGAAATTGTAAATGCAAGTGTGTAATTGTGTGTGATTATACGTGAGAGAATAGTTGTTAATGGTATATTTTACTGCTTGACACAGTCCTTGTTTATCCTATCTTATTCTGTAATATCACAAAGTTACCTTAGAATGTGGGTGTGTATATGTGTTAATTCATCTTCTCTAGGAGACAAATTCAGTAGGCTACAATAGTAATAACTTCCCTCCCTATCTAACAGAGTTGAACTAAATTAATGCCTGCTATAGCGGTGTGTACTGAAAAGGGGCATTACAGAACTGTGGACTGTCCTATGTAGGTGTCATACAGAGGTTTTTATTTCTATGCAAGTATTCATAACTTGGTCAAAATAAAGATTCCTTATTTTTTTTAAATACTGAGTCAATATAGGTCTTGTCTCAGGAAAACTAAAGTTCTAAACCTCCTATGGAATAAGAAGAGGAACACAAAATATTTTATATATAAAAATTAAAGGAAACTTTGCACAGTGTAGCATCTATAGGAGTTGTACACATTTCCTTAACTTTAGCACAGATTAAAGAACAAAGTGGCAGATATTTCCTTCTAATATCCTTCTTCCCTGTAACATGTTCTGTGGAATTTGAATGGGATGGATCATGAAGAATGGTCTTAATCAAAAGCATTTAGGTTAATATGGTAGATCTCACATTTAATGTGTTTACCCCA
This sequence comes from Panthera uncia, assembly GCF_023721935.1. NCBI lineage: Eukaryota > Metazoa > Chordata > Mammalia > Carnivora > Felidae > Panthera > Panthera uncia. Next base: position 58,522,723 of record NW_026057576.1, read on the forward strand.
GTTAAAAATATTGGAAGAATAGTAACTCTCCTGCTTACTGTCAAGCATTTTATCTCCTTTTAAAACTCTCACAACCGCAATGGGAGGGAAGTCCTATTCCCTGATTTTTCAGATGGGATTGACTTCCAGGTGGTGCAGCAAGAGCCTTGCCCAGGGTCCACACATCTACTCAGGGGTGGGTCCAGAGGAAATCCCTTCAGTCTGGCTTAATTTCACTGCTCTGTTTTGATTCCTTCTATACTATGCTGATAACTTCCATGTGTGAAATGTTTTTCCTATTTTTCTGAGGTAAATTAACCTATGTGTTTTTATTTAAACCTGAATTTCCATTACGGTTTCCATGTGAGGTTTATCTTTATGGGGGTAACCTATTAACACTGCCTGGAACTAGTGTTGAGTGGAATGTGCTTTGTAGGTCTCTTTGTATTGTAACGATACGTGAAGTTTATAGTCTATTTTGATTTCTACTAAATACAGTGTTGGATTGGATTCCCTGGGAAATGTAGTCTCAGCCAGAGATTTAGCTAAAAGAAGTTCATGAGGAATATTCTGGAGAAAAATACCTATATAGTAAGGAGAATAAATAAAGATGAGGGAGAAGTTGAAATGTAGTTCATTTGCAACAGAGAAGGCTGACCCTGTAGGACAATTTGGATTTGGCATGACCCTTCAGACTTCCCAAACTGAATTCTTGGTTTGACCAGTTATTGGGTATGGGTTGATCCTTGTTTGTGGAAGGTGTTTTCCTTCAGCGGAGGGCATCAACTGCAAGCCAACAGCAGCCAAGATTCCCAGTAACTGAGTAAATGAATGTGTTAGTCTTGAGTGGATTACAGCAGAACAACACAGAATTTTTTATACCTGATAAATTTAACCACTTTTAGAGTAAAGTTCTGAGTTTGGGAAAACACGTATATTAATGTAACAACGATCAGGAGATGGAACAGTTTAATCTGTCAACAATGTGTCTTGAAATGGCCTTCTTGAAGTATAATATAGAACTACATAGTGCACATAGTTTGAGTTTGGACATACTTAAACAGTCATGATACCATCGCTACAGTCAAGGTAATTGGAATAACCAGTACCTCTCAGAGTTTTAAGTCCTTTTGTTTTATTTTTGTGATAACATGTCCCATGTTCTTATCCTCCTAGCAAATTTTCAAGTGCACAATACATATAGTTAACTATAGGTGCTATATTGTACAACAGATTTTCAGACATTATTCATCTAGTGCTATAGATTGAGCCCCCTAAAATTCTAGGCTGAAACTTAATCCCCCATGTAATTGTACTTGCTGGGAAGTAATCTGGGTCATGAGGCTGGAACTCTCATGAGTGAAAATATAGTGCCTTTATAAAAAAGACCCTGGAGCACTCCCTCCCCCATTTTACCATGTGAAGACACAGGGAAAAGATGCCTTTTAGCGGGCACCTATCTGCTGGTGCCTTGATCTTGGATTTTCCAGCCTCCATAACTGAGAAACATTTGTTGTTTAAGCGACCCATTTTGTGGTAGTTTTGTTAGAGCAGCCCAATTTAGCTAAGACCTCTAGCATCCCTAAAATTTCATACTTATTAAATAACAAATCTCCATTTCCCTATGCAGCATCCCCTGGTAACCACTATCCTCTGCTTTTGAGTTTGACTATTTTAGCTACTTCAAATGAATCATGTAGAATTTGTCTGGCTTATTACACTTAGGATAATGTTCTCCAGGTTAACCTATGCTATTGAAAATGGTGGGATTTCCTTTTGAAAACTGAAGAATATTTTATTTGTATACCATGTTACTAATATATGTGTAGTATAAAAATAATTGCTCTCTATATTGTGAGATTGCTTTTATAGAACTTTTTTATATGCTAAAATCCAAACTATATTGCTACTATTTATATAGTCATTTATTGTTTAAAGCAATTAACACAATCCTTTCACACTTAGCTTTATTTTAACCATTTTCATGGGTTTTTGTTTCTTGGTGTTGATCTAAACTTCTCTCATTGTATTGTTCCAAGAAGTTCCTTTCATATTTCTTCTAGCATAGGTCCATTGGTAATTCAACCAGTCTTTCCTTGCTTAAAAATCCTCACTACTTTATTTTTGAAAGTAACTTTTGTTGGTTTAATTTTTTTTTCCTTCTAGAACTTTATTTTTTTTTACTTTTTTATTTTTTAAAGAATTTTTTAAGTCTATTTGAGAAATAATGCATAAGTGGGGCAGGGCAGTGAGAGAATCCCAATCAGGCTCTATGCTGACAGTGTAGAGACTGATGGGCTTGAATTCATGACTGGGAGATCATGACCTGAACTGAAATCAAGAGTCTTATGCTTAACTTGACTTAGCCACTGATGCACCCCTCCTTCTAGAACTTTAAAGTTGTCACCACATTGTCTTTTGGCTTACAAATACTTTGGTGAGAAATCTGTTTTCCTACCTTCATGCAATGTATTTTTTTTTTTTTTTTTTTTTGTCAGTTGATCTGGTTTTTCTTTGGTTTTCTTTTGTTAAGACACATCTAGGTGTGTGTGTGTGTGTGTGTGTGTGTGTGTGGCAATTGTTTTCAGATTTTTGGTATTTTAAGGTACTATGAGTTCTTTGAATCTGTGGTTCAGTAATTTTTCAGTGCTGTTGGAAACTTTTAAGTCATTGTGTCATCAAATGTTTTTGTGTTCTATTTTCCTTCTGGGATTTTAGTTATTATGCTATCTGATATTATCCTGCATTTCTTGGATGTACAGTTGACTTTTCCTGTTGTTTTACTTTGTATAATTTCTGTTGACCATATCTTAATGTTCACTAGTATTTTTTGGCTCTGACAAGTTTGCTGATGAGTCCTTTTAAAAAGCATTCATCATCTTTTTGACAGTCTTTTTTCTTTGAAAAATTTTTTAAAAAGTTTGAGAGAGTAAGCATAAGTGGGGAGGGGCAGAGAGAGAGAATTCTGAGCAAGGTCTGCATCATCAGCACAGAGCCTGATGCAAGGCTCAAACTCATGAACCATGAGATCATGACCTGATCTGAAATCAAGATTCACATGCTTAACTGACTGAGCCACCTGGGCACCCCTGTGACAGTCTTTTTTTCTAGCCTTGTCATCCCATTTTATTATATAACTTTTTTTTTTGTTGAAGTTATCTATTCATACATGATGATCACCTCTAAGCATAGTCATTTTATAGTTTTTCCCATCTAACCCCACATGGGATAGTCTCTAGATAAAGTTCTCTTGTTTGTTTCTTGGCAGACAGTTGTTTAATCCTCACTTTTTTGTGTTTGAAAATTTTAATTTACTGCTTAACATAATATTGAGAACATTTAGAGGCTAAAATGTATATAATTCATACCTTGTAATGTTACATGTCTCTTTATCTCTGAAAATGATAGTGTAGGTGTATGGTTCAATCCTGTTGGAGTTGAGCTGGGTTTGGATCTTGTTACTGGAGTTCATCTCTACCTTCAAATTTACACCTTCCCTCTAAATCCCTCAAAGGTCTCCCTTAATTCTCCTAACTCTCCCTAAGTGGTTGACTGCTGTGTCTTGCTAGGTGATGCTTAACTTACCTGCAGTCTCAGGCAAGCTTCCAGGTGGGGCTCTCTCAGTGAGTCTCCCCTCACCCAGGATGGGACAACTCTCTCCTTGGCTGGAGACCCAGGACAATTTTATGCGGGGATTTTTTTTAATGTTCCCTTAGCTGTACTGTGTGCCTTTCCTAGGAGGGTAAAGGAGTTTGCTGCCTATCATTTAAAAAATATTCTTCATGAACTATGAAAGTTAAAATAACTTTTGGTTTCTTTCTTTATAATGTGGCCTGAGAACAAACCACTTTACTACTTAAAGTTCTTTCTTTCTCCTTGGAATACAAATGCGTATTGGTGAATTATTAATATTTGTTTCCTCTATAAGGAATTATTCATAACTTGCATTTTACTTTATTATTTACTGAAGATTAGAAGGAATATTCATGATGAATGACTGAACCACCAAAAATGAATTTCCTATTCTTAGTCTGTTTATTTTCTTCATCTGTTCATTTTACATATCTTCACTTAAGCACTTATTTTTGTTTACTATTTGCCAAACATATTGCTACACTTAGAACTTTACATAAATTCTTAGTTTTTATAGTCTGCTATGATGGCATTGTTACTTACACAGAAAGGCTAAGTAAATTTGTCCAAATTACATCAGAAGAGTCTGAAATTAGAGCTGAGTAGACCAACTTTATTCTGATATTCCTGTATGTTATAGTCCCAAAGGTAGTTTGAACTCTCCTATAACTGATATCTCTGTGTGCATATACACGATGCAAATCTGTGTTTATAAAAGGATGTACATTTCTACAAATGTCTTTTTTTTGATGTATGTACACATGAATGTCAAATTTCTTTGAAGAAATTTATTCACTTATACTTTCATTCTTCAAATATTATACACACACACACACACACACACACACACAGTTTTTCAGTATTTATTTTTGAGAGAGAGCAAGTGGGGGAAGGGCAGAGAGAGAGAGACAAAATCCGAAGCAGGCTCTGTGAGGTCAGTTCAAAGCCTGATGTGAGGCTCGAACCCACAAACTGTGAGAATGTGACTGGAGCTGAAATTAAGAATTGGATATTTAAACGACTGAGCCACCAGGTGCCCCAAACATTTTATATTTTAAATGTAATGATTTTTAGTCCAAAACTTTTATTTTCTATTTATTGACTCCTATTGAATTTTTGTTTTATCATTGACATTTAAAACCTCAAGGTTAGTTTTCTTAAATTTTATCTCATATGGTTGCATTTATATCTGTATAGTATTGTCCCTAACTTTAGTATTTTAATTTTTAAAATGGAGTCTTTATGAATTTATCCTGGAGTCTTTACTTAAACACCAGTTATCCCCATTTGAGATCTACATGTGGTTTGTTTTTCAAATTAAAATTAATGTTTATTTTTGAGAGAGGGAACACAAGGTGTGGGGGAGGGGCAGAAAGAGAGGGAGACACAGAATCTGAAGCAGGTTCCAGGCACAGAGCCTGATGCAGGGCTTGATCTCACAAACTGGTGAGATCATGACCTAAGTCAAAACCAAGGGTTTAATGCTTAACCTACTGAGTCACTTAGGTGCCCCATTTCTGTTTCACTTTTAAGACCAATGAATAATTTCACTCTCTTAACAAGCTCTACCTTTATTTTGGTCTGATAACAAATTATTTAATCTTTCAAGATTTTTTTTTCCCCAGATTCCATGCTTTTTAAATTAGGACTGAGAATTCAAGGCAGGAAATATCTAGATATTCTATCATATATTTTTCAAAAAGTTTTATACACATTCTATAGGAAGGATAACTTTTTCCTCTTTGTTCTTCATTCAAATGAGAATAAATCAATTCAAATCTGGCTTTTGCTGGAAAAGTGTAGATTTTTCCAAAACACTGTCCAATTGGTTTCCATTAGCATCATCCCCTAAAATGCTAAGGATGAAGTATGGTTGATGTAAATTTTGAGAGCCAGTTCAATTATCCAACAGAGCAAGTTGGCAGGCAGCCAGAGCCCTAGGAAGTCATTTAGATAAATTTCATATTCATATAATTTATTCTCTATTTGGTGAAGATGCTGTGCCAGAGGCCATGTTTTCTGTGAACCAATTGCAGTTTGGACCAATTACTACCCCAATTACTCTCTTCTGCCTCTGTCCTTTTAAAGCATCATACTTTGTTTGGAAGAAGCCATGCCTCATCAAGAAGCAGTTGTCCAATGGCGTGATTTTTGCTTGAGGGTGCTGATAGGAAAAACTGGAAGCCTTGTAATTTAACTATGAAAATTATTGAGACACAGCTGTGAAAGACATACCATTGAGAATTCTCTAGTTTGTTCTTGCACATCAAATCTGGATGTATATTTGGGGTTGTTTCAGTTTTCCCCCAGGGCTGTGCAGCATTGTTAGCTAGGAAAATTGTAAGTAAGCACATGTTGGTCTCCCTGAAGCTGTTCCTTTTTGAACTATACAGACTTTCTAGTAGTGATGTGGGTCTTAACATTTTTATAATTCTTTATTCATTATCTTCATAGCAACAAGTAACTTCCTTAATTCATTAGAATCATAAATGCACTTTTTTGTTTGGAAATTTTTACATTTTGGGGGTCTTTGACACATCTATCATTCTGTCATCTTCCAGCATTTCTTTATATTTCTTACCACTTTTCTTTGTTTTTGGCTTCTTTCCTTACAAAACAGAATCTTTCAACTTTCTTTTTTGAGTTGCTACTTTTAGTCTTTAAACATTTTTCCTAGGAACGTATCACTTGATTCAAATACTATACACATACTGTTTCTCTAACGATGCTTCCAGACCATGTATCTCCTCTAAGCTTCAGTGCTTTACACTCCTCTGTCTCTAGGAGATCATCATTTGGATATCCAACAGACATCTCAACTGCAATATATGTCAAACTTTTCCTAGTAATTCAGGACTACTTTATTGCTTTTTACCTCAAATGACACCATTTAAGAAAATTAAACCGTAAATCATGGAGCAATATTTATGTCCTTTGTATTATGTGCCTGATATCCAAATAAAGCCATTCCCTAAGGGGCTATTGTTATGTTTATTGATTATATAAGTTTTACTGATGCTATGGCTACTATCTTAGACCTTAGACTTAACTCTTTTTAGTCATACTGCAGGAACTCTAACCTGTCTGTATGATTTCCTCTTTCATCATATACATTGTGGATGTGTATGATTGGAATTCCTATTGTCATGAGTTCCACTTTTGTTTAAACACAAATAAGAATACATTTTCAAAAATACAAAGTCACCTATGTTTAAAATATTTGAAGATATATAGATATCAGGAATATTTTGAGAATTTTCTTATCACTTTTCCTTATTGAAACCTTATCATGGAACACTTCCATAATGTAATTTTCTCAAAATTGAGTATTTTCCTAAAATAAGATTTTTGTTAAGGGACAACATTGTAAAATCCACTGTGCATAAGACGATCATTGCAACTGGCAAATTTCGTGGAATTATTTGTTGTATGTATTTACTGCATTAGATTTTGAGGTTCTTGAAGTCATAATTTGTATTTTAGTCATCCTTTGTTCTCAGCATAAGTTGCTGTGGCTGATGCATGGGATCTGTTCAGGAAGTGTTTGTTGAAAGAAACTGCATAATATGTACATCAGAGTAAATCTCCAAAAGTTGTCATGCATTACCAAGTTGCCTAAACATATACACTTTTTTAAAAGTAAAATAGCAATTTATGGGCCTATGGATAATGATGGGAGAACCAAAGCCATCATGCCTTAAGGGAATGTCTGGTGATTATTTAATTAGTAAAATTTCAGAGGAAAGAAACATGCATTGATTTTTTTTTTTTTTAGTGCACTTGAAAAATTTAAGAAGTTTTGAACACTCTAATGTTCACTCTAAATCCTCTATATTAAAACTATATGTACCATTGATACTATGAATTAAGAAAAAAAAAAACCTGGAACCAATTTAGAAGAACATTTAGAATCTAATGTTTTTTTGAATGTAAAGGTTGACTTTCAGTAATTAAAAATCACTACTAGAAATTAGTTACTTGAATATATTATAAATTGTTACAAATCTTGTGACACTTTATCCTAAAGTTTTCAACTTGTTAAACAGAAGAGTTTACTGACAAAGGTTAACCTTTGAGAAAGTAACATTCAATTTAAAATGTTGAATTTACTTTTAAATGTATGCACATATATAGGGTAATATAACATTTACCATAGGAATACTCATTAGGTTTATTTTAAAAGAGGAAAATTTACAAATTAAATAAAAGGGAAATGAAAGTGGCCTTGGACAAGAGATTGCAAGATTAGCTTAGCTAAAATTACTGAAGAGCAGGTGGGCAATGATTGAGAGGATAACGGTGATTCTAGTCAGATGAAAACATGATTTAGTCCTAAAAGACATGGTAGTCATATAGCATCTATTTGTGTATCTACTGTAGATCTAAAAGATTATGTAACATTGTGACAAAATACTTGATTGACTTACAGATATATCTAGCTTCCAGAGTTTGAAGTAATTCTAAAAATACATTTAATATAGCCTTGGGTTTCTCCTATCAGTTAAAAAGAAGTTACTACTGTCTCATAGAAAATTTAATACTGCTTGTAGAGTACTTTGAGATTGCTCTGGAATACCTAATTTGAAAAAGGTATCAGAAACACAGTATGAAATTAGGATGCCACTTCAACCTAAGGATAAAGAAACAAAAGTTAGGCATAAAAACAAAAATGATGTCTGAGGTGACACAAAGAAATTCAGCGGTAATCAATTCAGATCAGTTTGGCTTAATTTAAGACCATTGCTTGAAACCTGACTTGAATTAGGTAATAGACCAAACAAATAGTATATTTGGTAGTAGTTACAACTAAACTTGGCCAACTGCAAAATACTGAGAGAAAAAGAATTTCAGGATTTTAAAGTTGAATGGGTTAACTAATAGCACGTTATTTGTTCAAATATAGACAGTTCAAGTGCTTACTTGGTAAATGAGCCATTATATTTATACAGTTACAGACAAATGCAAAATTTATATAAATAGATGTAAGTAATAAAGCATATGATATAGGACACAGGCCATTCAACATCTGGACTTCTGCAGAAATGTGTTGCATATAATCCGGAGAGGAGTTTGAGCTTTCCATTTCCCTTAAATGTTGGACACTTTGGTCATTCAAATAAAATACTTAAACACTGATAAAATTTCTTTCTATGTAATTATAGACAAATGGAAAACTTTTAAACTGTTGTGTGAAATGTGCTTGCTTTGTGCCTTCAGAGCTCTGTTCAAGAGTACGTAGGTTTTGGCAATAAAACCTGGGTACTTCAAGTGTGGTGGAAGTGACGAGCATTTTTCTGTGATTGACCTAGGGAGGGTTTAATAATGGATATTTTTGTGGACCACTGCTTTTTAAAATGAGAAATAAACCTGGAAAGAAAAAATAATGGACCTGTCAGAAATACAGGTATATTTATTCTTACACATTTACTCATAACTCTTTAAGAGCACATATTTGAAATGATTGTAATTGGACCTATGAATTTACAATACTGTAATGCTGTATTTATTTAAAAAAAATTTTTTTTAACGTTTATTTTTTTGAGACAGAGACAGAGCATGAATGGGGGAGGGTCAGAGAGAGGGAGACGCAGAATCTGAAACAGGCTCCAGGCTCTGAGCTGTCAGCACAGAGCCCGATGCGGGGCTCGAACTCACAGACTGTGAGATCATGACCTGAGCTGAAGTCGGCCGCTTAACCGACTGAGCCACCCAGGCGCCCCTGTAATGCTATATTTAAAAGAAAAAGTTTGAATTCACAAAACGTAAATAAGTCCACTGAATATCTAGAAAATTTACCGTCTTCCTATTTCCTAAAGAGTCTTAGCATACAAATGCATTATTAGTTTTTTTTCTTAGAAAATTCTGGATTTTCTGGTTAGAGGTTAAAGATTTATACCTAAAATTGAGAATCAGAAATCTTAAATTATGTTTTTTGTAGTAAAACATAATTAGTTAACATGTTAGAAAAACTTTAAAGTAATTTTCAGCTACAGACATGTCTGAATCCATATTAGGATTTGGATTTAGTTGTAATCAATTACACCAGAAAATTGTATCACATTTTGAACCTTTTTTTTTTTAACTGTTAAGGTAGAAGTTAGATTGTATTATCAGTTCTCATTTACCCACCACCAATTTCAACAACCTTTAACTCATGTTCACTATTTTATCTATATCTTCACCTTATCTTCTACCATATCTGATGACTTTGAAGCTAATCTCAAGTATCATATGCTCTAATATATTCATGTTTCATAATATATTTTAACTGGTTGTATTATAATCTAGAATAAGGTTAATAGATTACAGTCTTCATCTTTCTTCATTGTCCTTGCAATTTGTTGAAGAAACTCAGTCCTTATCCTTGTAAGAGTTTCTCACTCTGAATTTTGTGGATTGTACTCCTGTTAACATATTTCTATACCCCTATTTTCTCTAAATTGCTAGTGACACTAAAATGTTGAATCTGCTTTAAATACTTCGCAGGTAGAATTGTATACTCTCATTGTGAGCAACATCTTTTGTCTCCATTTTCTTGATTTTGATAGCCTTAATTTTATTGCAAGATCAAGTGACATTGTGAAATTGGCGATACTCTCATTCTGTTATTGTCTATTTAGTAGTTGGTGTTCCTATATAAAACCTTTCCTATATAATTTTATTACCTTACAAAGAAAGGCAAGTCATATACTTTTTCTCTTATAATGGTTAGTTTTCAGAATGAATTAATATCCTATATTTCTCCAAAGTTGACCAATGTGTTTTTATCTTTTAATATGCTTGAATCTGTTTTAATATACATGATATGTTTATGTTTGTGGCTGTTACTTTTACTGACGTTTATATTGCCCTGCCATTGGTCATTAGGAATCAAGTTGTGGCCTAAGTCCCCTTGAAAACATTCAAGTAGTGATTAGGTTCTTTTTCTAGTATTAGAAAGACTGCCAGGCTTATCTTGTTTATATGCTGTCTTAAAAGAGTAATCAAACATATACCCACATAGTGTTGATTGCACTGAAGAGAAAATGGCAATTAGATACCAAAATATGAATATTAGCAGTTTTTTTTTTTTTTTTTTAACTGGGTTGGTCATTATTTCAAATTACAAAAGGCCAGAACTAGAAAACAGTCTCTGCATTCCCATTCTAGGATTGAAGCAATTTACTTAAGTTTGTTTTTCTATCACTTTTGTCACGTAACAACTTTGGTTCCAACTAATTACTGATTTATTGCATTGATTGAAAGCTAAAAAGCTGAGATTTGACCACTGCTGTAAGATTGAGGTACAGAACTTCCTCTTGAGCAACACCCAGTGAGAGTTTTTGGTTTTCTACTTCACTTGGTACTTTTGTACCAAAACTCTTTTGTCTTTATGCCTCTTCCTTCTTCATATTGGTGACATCATAGGAGTATTTTGCCATTTGGAATTTGGCCGAACCTAGACAGCACTGAGAAGTCATTAAATAGAATGGACTGTAGAACCAAAGTGCGCAGAAGCTAGGTTGGAACTTGGGTAAACCCTAAAAGATTGATTTCCTGCTAAAATAAGTAAAGCAAAATTGAAACATTTCCATGGAATTTAAATAAGATCCCTAGGGGCGCCTGGGTGGCTCAGTCAGTTAAGTGTCCGACTTCAGCTCAGGTCATGATCTCGCGGTCTGTGAGGTCGGGCTCTGTGCTGACTGCTCAGAGCCTGGAGCCTGTTTCAGATTCTGTGTCTCCCTCTCTCTGACCCTCCCCCGTTCATGCTCTGTCTCTCTCTGTCTCAAAAATAAACGTTAAAAAAAAATAAAAATAAGATCCCTATACTGATAATATTCAAAATGTCAAATATAACCCAATAGGACTCAATAAACAAAATCTGACAAATTCTGTAGGGAAGGGTAATCAAAAGATGCTAAACCCCAGATGAATAAGATGTCAGTTATCAAAGACTCTAAAAATGGTATTATCAACATGCAATAGAGGTAAAGCAAAACACTCCAAGAATAATGCAGAGATAGAAATTCCCAGGTGGAAAAAATCAATATATAACATACTAACAAATAGAAATTTTAGAATTGAATAATTAAAAACTTTGAGTTGATAAGCTCAATAGCAGAATGGAGATTACTATAAGGATTAGTAAATTTGAGAATAGGATAATAGAAATTACTCAGTATGAATAATGGAGATGCAAAAATATGGAATAAAAAAGAAGAAACTGAGGGTACTGAATGAAGCACAATGAATGTTCTAACATTCTTGTCATTAGTTTCTAGAACCATTGGATAGGATACAAAAGTAAAAAAAAAAACCTGTCTAAAACGTGGAAAACCATGGAAAATCTGTTTTTGAATGGTCAGGGGTTCTGATAAAAAAAAAATCAGATTAAAAGAAAACCCTCAAAGGTTAAAATGTTACTGAAAAGCTTTTCAATATTTTCTGTAAGTTTACATTTCAAAGGGGGTAAACAGTCAAAAATTTAGGACTTTTAATTTTAAAGACTTTGATTACATTAGGGAGCTAAGTTGCTCTCTAAGAAAAGGAATCTTAAGTTTTGAGGTTCTTCTATGCAAAATTATGAAATCAAGAAATATGGTAACCTAAGAGCTCTATATTAAAATAGGTTAGGGGCACCTGGGTGGTTCAGTCTGTTAAGTGTCCGACTTCGAATCAGGTTATGATTTCCGGGTTTGTGAGTTCGAGCCCTGCGTCGGGCTCTGTGCTGACAGCTCAGACTGGAACCTGCTTCAGATTCTGTGTCTCCCTCTCTCTCTGCCCGTCCCTTGCTCACACTCGCGCGCCTCTCTCTCAGTAATAAATAAACGGTAAAAAAAAAAAAAAAAAAAAAAAAAAAAAATAGGTTACAGGTGCCTCGGTGGCTCAGTCGGTTGAGTGTCAGACTCTTGATTTCAACTCGGGTCATGTTGCCAGGGTCATGGGATCCAGCCCCATGTCAGTGTAAAGCCTGCTTAAGATTCTCTTTCCCTCTACTCCTCTCCCCTATTTGCACATTGTGCACACTCTTGCAAAAAAAAAAAAAAAAAAATCATTAAATGGGTGCATTAATACTTTCATAATACATTCCAGGTCTGGGTGGCTTACTAGCAAATTATACACATTAGTTAAAAAATATCACCAATGATCCCAAATCTCTTCCAGAATTAATAAGTGAGTTAAGGATAATCACAAGACACAGTCATTTAGTGGAAGTCCATTGTATTTGCCAACAAATAATTGAAAACTATTAAAATTGACAGTGGTAACTACAAATATGCCAGTACCATTTATTATAGCCTTCCACTCTCAAAAGGAAATGTTTTTGTAAACATAACAAATATGCCAAATCTGTGTTGTGAACATTACAAAATTATGATGAAAGGCGTAAAGACCTCAATAAATGGAGAAATATAGTATGCTAGTGGATTTGAATACTCGATGTAGTCCAGGTGCATTTTCCCCCCAAAAAATCTGTGGATGTAATGAAACTTCAGTCAGTATCCCACTGGAAGATTTGTACATCTAGACAATCAAACTCCAAATATATATGGAAAGCAGAGGAATCAGAATAGGAAATACAATACTGAAAAATATGAACAAAGTTGGAAGACTCCTACAACAACATGCTTTTAAGTCTCACCATGAAGCTACATTAATCAAAATGTATTCATGAAAGAATATCCACACAAATTAACGGAACCTAAGATTACATAAATAGACCCACTCAAATACTGTTAATTGATTTCTAATAAAGGCTCAAAGGCAATTCAAAGAAGAAAGCAGTCTTAACTAATTGTGATATATTGATTGGGGATCCCAAACTGAACTTTCATCGACACTTCATACTTAACAAAGAATCATTCAAAATGTATGATATACAAAATATAAAATTCGGAATTCTAACATTTTTAGATGAAAACCTAGGACATGATCTTCATGAACTTGGGTTATGCAAATAGTTCTTAGATAAGAAACCAAGAGTGTTCCATAAAACATTAAAAAATTGGACTTTATGAAAACTGTAAATCTTTTACTCCAGGATATTATTAGAATGAAGACTGGAGTACAGATTACCATAAAAGTAATAAAAAAATGAGAAAAAAGTACAATTAAGATGTGCAAAATATTTCCTATCTTTTGTCAAAGAAAATATATGACTATCAATTTAAGCATACAAATGGATGCTTAACATCATTATCTATTAGGAAAATGCAAATTAAAACTGACCAGATGCCACCACACATCTTCTAGAATGGTTAAAATAAGTGAAATGTTCATATGTTATTGGTTATATAATGCAAGATCATCCAGCCACTCTGGAAAATATTTTGGAAGTTTCTTACAAAGTTAAATATCTACTTGTATGTGCAGTAATCCCACTTGTAGATCTTTTCCATATGGAAATGAAGTTATTTTTACATGAACAAAAATTAGATTGTTTATGGTAACTTTATTCATAATTACAAAAAATGAGCAATGGTTTAATATTCAACTGATTAATGCCTGTATCAGTTATCAATGTGTCAGTAATCAATGTCTCAAATTGTGATACATCTCAATAGACTAAGATACTATCCACAAAAACATGATCGAAGCACATGTGTATAAGTGTAAAGTCTCAAAAAATTACATTTTGTATTCATTCATATGACATTCTGGATAAGACAAATAGTAGTTGCCAGGGATTAGGTATAAATGAAATTTGGTCTAGAAATTCAACCCTGAGAGATTTTTTGGGTGACCAGGATAGAATTGTTTTGTATACTGATTTTGATGGTGCTTATGTGAAACTATGTATATGATAAAACTCTATCTTGAAAATGTTAACTTTTAGTGTTTTAAGTTATAATAAGTTACTGTTGTATTTATATTCCATTGGATACATTGGTAGGAATGGTATAATAGTTTCATCCTAGAAGTTTAGTTTTTACGACATGGTGGAACATAAGTTATTTTCAGCTACTGAAAGAAATTATGTAGTTGCAAATTAATGATCAAATTGTGTCTTCCTTAAAAGAACTGGGATATAGGCAGTTCATTTTGGAGGTGATCTCAGCACATTGGAGGAAATGGGCAAAGTGAAACAACATAGGGATGTAGTATATCACTGAAGTTAATTTGTGGCATATTATGGAGGACAAATAGAGTTCAATCTTGCTGTATGTCCCAACTTATGTAGAATATGCCTGAAAATTGTGCAATTGGATTTTAGGAAGTTGGGGGCTGCCCCCAAAGATATTATCTATATCCTTTTGTACTGTATATAGCAGTGGATGCTCATTGGCACAGATAAAATCATCACAATTAAAATACTCATTGTTGGAAATTCAAACTTAAGCAGATCTCTTGTATTTCATCTGTTAACTACAGCAGGCAGAGGCTATAATGTGTAGTAGAACCCTTAAGGTGACTAAGGGTAGATGTATTTTCTGCTTTATTTGTTGTGTCTTGAGTTATGGTGTTTTTGGCAAAAGATTTTTTTTAATGTTTATTTTTGAGAGAGGTCACAAGTGCAGGAGGGCCAGAGTGAGAGGGAGACAAGGGATTGGAAGCAGTCTTCCTGCAGACAGCAGAGAGCCAGATGTAGGCTCGAGCTCAGGAACTATAAAATTATGACCAGAGCTGAAGTGGGACACTTAACAGGCTGAGCCACCCAGGTGCCCTTGGAAAAGATTTTTACGGAATCAAATTTATCAATATTTTTCTTGTTTTGCTTTGTATTTGTATCATAATTAGAAAAGCCATTCTCTGCTTACACTAACTTAAAAAGATCTACACGATTTTATTTAAATTTATATCTCTTGTATATTTGGAGTCCATTCTTATGTTAACAAGAACGCAGATCTAAGTTTTATCTTTTTAAATAGCTACCCAGTTACCCAAGTACGATTTATTTAAAAGTTTGTATTTGACCTACTTGTTTGAGACGCCACCTTGTTGTATACTAAATTTCCATATCTACTTGGATCTATTTTTGCTTTCCTCTTATTTTTTTATTACAACATGATTGTAACTTTTATTTACAGGGTTTTTATAGTATGTTTTAATGTCTAATAGGGTTTGCTTTCCTCATAGTGTTTTTTTTAGTTTTAGTGTCTATTTCTGAATGTTTTTCTGTCTAAACTTTAGTATCAATTTGTCTAAAACATAAAAAGACCATGGATATTTTTCATTGTGAATGAATTAACTTTGTAAATTGATTTGGGGAAAACTGACATCTTTATAGCATTGTGTCATTAGATTTAAGACCTAGGCAACATTTTTCCAAGTTCATCATTTTCTCATTGAGAAGTTTAAAATTTTTATCCTCCTAGATTTTGTGGAGTTCTTAATTAAATAGCTCTTAATTTATTTGCTACTATTGTGACTTTTTCCTAGGTTATTTTTATATTCTATAAGTTTCTAATTCTTGCCATTGATTTCATTAGTCTTCTAGATTCTCTGGGGATTTTCAAGTTATCACCCTGTCATTTCTGAGTAGGTACAGTGTAACTTTTACCATTTCCTGTGATTCTAATTAACATCTAAATGTATTGACTATTATCTCTTCTATAATGTTGAGTCCTGGAGATAATGGAATCTTTTCCTGATCAGGAAAGCCTGATCAGGCTTTGGTGTTCTTGCATTTAGTAAGGCAATGCCTTATATCTAAAAGTCTAGGGTGTTTGTGTTAACTATTTTAAAGTATTCCTAGTTTTTAAAAAAAAAATTTTGTTAATCTTTATTCACTTTTGAGAGAGAGCATGAGCAGGGGAGGGGCACAGAGAGAGGGGAGACACAGAATCTGAATCAGGCTCCAGGCTCTGAGCTGTCAGCACAGAGCCTAACCCGGGGGGCTCGAATCTACCAACCGTGAGATCATGACCTGAGCCCAAGTTGGACGCTCAACAGACTGAGACACCCAGATGCCCCATTCCTAGTTTTTTTTTTTTTTTCAATATATGAAATTTATTGTCAAATTGGTTTCCATACAACACCCAGTGCTCATCCCAAAAGGTGCCCTCCTCAATACCCATCACCCACCCTCCCCTCCCTCCCACCCCCCAATCACCCTCAGTTTGTTCTCAGTTTTTAAGAGTCTCTTATGCTTTGGCTCTCTTCCACTCTAACCTCTTTTTTTTTTTTTTTTTTTTTTCCTTCCCCTCCCTCATGGGTTTCAGTTAAGTTTCTCAGGATCCACATAGGAGTGAAAACATATGGTATCTGTCTTTCTCTATATGGCTTATTTCACTTAGCATCACACTCTCCATTTCCTTCCACGTTGCTACAAAGGGCCATATTTCGTTCTTATTGCCATGTAGTACTCCATTGTGTATATAAACCACAATTTCTTTATCCATTCATCAGTTGATGGACATTTAGGCTCTTTCCATAATTTGGCTATTGTTGAGAGTGCTGCTATAAACATTGGGGTACAAGTGCCCCTATGCATCAGTACTCCTGTATCCCTTGGGTAAATTCCTAGCAGTGCTATTGCTGGGTCATAGGGTAGGTCTATTTTTAATTTTCTGAGGAACCTCCACACTGCTTTCCAGAGTGGCTGCACCAATTTGCATTCCCACCAACAGTGCAAGAGGGTTCCCGTTTCTCCACATCCTCTCCAGCATCTATAGTCTCCTGATTTGTTCATTTTGGCCACTCTGACTGGCGTGAGGTGATGTCTGAGTGTGGTTTTGATTTGTATTTCCCTGATGAGGAGCGACGTTGAACATCTTTTCATGTGCCTGTTGGCCATCCGGATGTCTTCTTTAGAGAAGTGTCTATTCATGTTTTGTGCCCATTTCTTCACTGGGTTATTTGTTTTTCGGGTGTGGAGTTTGGTGAGCTCCTTATAGATTTTGGATACTAGCCCTTTGTCCGATGTGTCATTTGCAAATATCTTTTCCCATTCTGTTGGTTGCCTTTTAGTTTTGTTGGTTATTCCCTTTGCAGTGCAGAAGCTTTTGATCTTCATAAGGTCCCAGTAATTCATTTTTGCTTTTGATTCCCTTGCCTTTAGGAATGTGTCGAGTAAGAGATTGCTACGGCTGAGGTCAGAGAGGTCTTTTCCTGCTTTCTCCTCTAGGGTTTTGATGGTTTCCTGTCTCACATTCAGGTCCTTAATCCATTTTGAGTTTATTTTTGTGAATGGTGTGAGAAAGTGGTCTAGTTTCAACCTTCTGCATGTTGCTGTCCAGTTCTCCCAGCACCATTTGTTAAAGAGACTGTCCTTTTTCCATTGGATGTTCTTTCCTGCTTTGTCAAAGATGAGTTGGTCATACGTTTGTGGGTCTAGTTCTGAGGTTTCTATTCTATTCCATTGGTCTGTGTGTCTGTTTTTGTGCCAATACCATGCTGTCTTGATGATGACAGCTTTGTAGTAGAGGCTAAAGTCTGGGATTGTGATACCTCCTGCTTTGGTCCTCTTCAAAATTGTTTTGGCTATTCGGGCATTTTGTGGTTCCATATGAATTTTAGGATTGCTTGTTGTAGCTTCGAGAAGAATGCTTGTGCAATTTTGACTGGGATTGCATTGAATGTGTAAATAGCTTTGGGTAGTATTGACATTTTAACAATATTCTTCCAATCCATGAGCAGGGAATGTCTTTCCATTTCTTTATATCTTCTTCAATTTCCTTCATAAGCTTTCTATAGTTTTCAGCATACAGATCTTTTACATCTTTGATTAGATTTATCCCTAGGTATTTTATGCTTCTTGGTTCAATTGTGAATGGGATCAGTTTCTTTGTCTTTCTGTTGCTTCATTGTTAGTGTATAAGAATGCAACTGATTTCTGTACGTTGATTTTGTATCCTGCAACTTTGCTGAATTCATGTATCAGTTCTAGCAGACTTTTGGTGGAGTCTATCGGATTTTCCATGTATAATATCATGTCATCTGCAAAAAGTGAAAGCTTGACTTCATCTTTGCCAATTTGGATGCCTTTGATTTCCTTTTGTTGTCTGATTGCTGATGCTAGAACTTCCAGCACTATATTAAACAACAGCGGTGAGAGTGGGCATCCCTGTCGTGTTTCTGATCTCAGGGAAAAAGCTCTCAGTTTTTCCCCTTTGAGGATGATGTTAGCTGTGGGCTTTTCATAAATGGCTTTTATGATCTTTAAGTATGTTTCTTCTATCCCGACTTTCTCGAGGGTTTTTATTAAGAAAGGGTGCTGGATTTTGTCAAAGGCCTTTTCTGCATCGATTGACAGGATCATATGGTTCTTCTCTTTTTTTTTTTGTTAATGTGATGTATCACGTTGATTGATTTGCGAATGTTGAACCAGCCCTGCATCCCAGGAATGAATCCCACTTGATCATGGTGAATAATTCTTTTTATATGCCGTTGAATTCGATTTGCTAGTATCTTATTGAGAATTTTTGCATCCATATTCATCAGGGATATTGGCCTGTAGTTCTCTTTGTTTACTGGGTCTCTGGTTTAGGAATCAAAGTAATACTGGCTTCATAGAATGAGTCTGGAAGTTTTCCTTCCCTTTCTATTTCTTGGAATAGCTTGAGAAGGATAGGTATTATCTCTGCTTTAAACGTCTGGTAGAACTCCCCTGGGAAGCCATCTGGTCCTGGACTCTTATTTGTTGGGAGATTTTTGATAACCGATTCAATTTCTTCGCTGGTTATGGGTCTGTTCAAGCTTTCTATTTCCTCCTGATTGAGTTTTGTAAGAGTGTGGGTGTTTAGGGATTTGTCCATGTCTTCCAGGTTGTCCAATTTGTTGGCATATAATTTTTCATAGTATTCCCTGATAATTGTTTGTATCTCTGAGGGATTGGTTGTAATCATTCCATTTTCATTCATGATTTTATCTATTTGGGTCATCTCCCTTTTGTTTTTGAGAAGCCTGGCTAGAGGTTTGTCAATTTTATTTTTTCAAAAACAAACTCTTGGTTTCGTTGATCTGCTCTACCGTTTTTTTAGATTCTATTTTGTTTATTTCTGCTCTGATCTTTATTATTTCTCTTCTTCTGCTGGGTTTAGGCTGCCTTTGCTGTTCTGCTTCTATTTCCTTTAGGTGTGCTGTTAGATTTTGTATTTGGGATTTTTCTTGTTTCTTGAGATAGGCCTGGATTGCAACGTATTTCCTCTCAGGACTGCCTTTGCTGCATCCGAAAGCATTTGGATTGTTGTATTTTCATTTTTGTTTGTTTCCATATATTTTTTAACTTCTCTAATTGCCTGGTTGACCCACTCATTCTTTAGTAGGGTGTTCTTTAACCTCCATGCTTTTGGAGGTTTTCCAGACTTTTTCCTGTGGTTGATTTCAAGCTTCATAGCATTGTGGTCTGAAAGTATGCATGGTATAATTTCAATTCTTGTAAACTTATGAAGGGCTCTTTTGTGACCCAGTATATGATCTATCTTGGAGAATGTTCCATGTGCACTCGAGAAGAAAGTATATTGTGTTGCTTTGGGATGCAGAGTTCTAAATATATCTGTCAAGTCCATCTGATCCAATGTATCATTCAGGGCCCTTGTTTCTTTATTGACTGTGTGTCTAGATGATCTATCCATTTCTGTAAGTGGGGTGTTAAAGTCCCCTGCAATGACCACATTCTTATCAATAAGGTTGCTTATGTTTGTGAGTAATTGTTTTATATATTTGGGGGCTCCTGTATTCGGCACATAGACATTTATAATTGTTAGCTCTTCCTGATGGATAGACCCTGTGATTATTATATAATGCCCTTCTTCATCTCTTGTGACAGCCTTTAATTTAAAGTCTAGTTTGTCTGATATAAGTATGGCTACTCCAGCTTTCTTTTGACTTCCAGTAGCATGATAAATAGTTCTCCATCCCCTCACTCTCAATCTAAAGGTGTCCTCAGGTCTAAAATGAGTCTCTTGTAGACAGCAAATAGATGGGTCTTGTTTTTTTTATCCATTCTGATACCCTATGTCTTTTGGTTGGCGCATTTAGTCCATTTACATTCAGTGTTATTATAGGAAGATACAGGTTTAGAGTCATTGTGATGTCTGTATGTTTTATGCTTGTAGTGATGTCTCTGGTACTTTGTCTCACAGGATTCCCCTTAGGATCTCTTGTAGGGCTGGTTTAGTGGTGACCAATTCGTTCAGTTTTTGTTTGGGAAGACCTTTATCTCTCCTTCTATTCTAAATGACAGACTTGCTGGATAAAGGATTCTTGGCTGCATATTTTTTTCTGTTCATCACATTGAAGATCTCCTGCCATGCCTTTCTGGCCTGCCGAGTTTCAAAAGAGAGATCAGTCACGAGTCTTATAGGTCTCCCTTTATATGTGAGGGCACGTTTATCCCTTGCTGCTTTCAGAATTTTCTCTTTATCCTTGTATTTTGCCAGTTTCACTATGATATGTCATGCAGAAGATCGATTCAAGTTACGTCTGAAGGGAGTTCTCTGTGCCTCTTGGATTTCAATGCCTTTTTCCTTCCCCAGTTCAGGGAAGTTCTCAGCTATTATTTCAAGTACCCCTTCAGCACCTTTCCCTCTCTCTTCCTCCTCTGGGATACCAATTATGCATATATTATTTCTCTTTAGTGTATCACTTAGTTCTCTAATTTTCCCCTCATCCTCCTGGATTTTTTTTATCTGTTTTTCTCAGTTTCGTCTTTTTCCATAATTTTATCTTCTAGTTCACCTATTCTCTCCGAGCCGTGGTCATTTCCATTTTATTTTGCATGTCGTTTAAAGCGTTTTTCAGCTCCTCCTGACTGTTCCTGAGTCCCTTGATCTCTGTAGCAAGAGATTCTCTGCTGTCCTGTATACTGTTTTCAAGCCCAGCAATTAATTTTATGACTATTATTCTAAATTCACTTTCTGTTATATTATTTAAATCGGTTTCGATCAGTTCATTAGCTGTTGTTATTTCCTGGAGATTCTTTTGAGGGGAATTCTTCTGTTTGGTCATTTTGGATAGTCCCTAGACTGGTGTGGACCTGCAGGGCACTTCCCCTGTGCTGTGGTGTATAACTGGAGTTGGTGGGCAGGGCCACAGTCAGAGCTGATGTCTGCCCCCAGCCCACCGCTGAGGCCACAGTCAGACTGTTGTGTGCCTTCTCTTCCCCTCTTCTAGGGGCGGGATTCACTGTGGGGTGGCGTGGCCCGTCCGGGCTACTTGCACACTGCCAGGCTTGTGGTGCTGGGGATCTGGTGTATTAGCTGGGGTGGGTAGGCCAGGTGCACGGGGGCAGGAGGGGCAGGCTTATCTCACTTCTCCTTAGGTGATCCACTTCAGGAGGGGCCCTGTGGCAGCGGGAAGGAGTCAGACCCGCTGCCGGAGGGGTGGCTCTGCAGAAGCACAGCGTTGGGTGTTTGCACAGAGCAAGCAAGTTCCCTGGCAGGAACTGGTTCCCTTTGGGATTTTGGCTGGGGGATGGGCAAGGGAGATGGCGCTGGTGAGCGCCTTTGTTCCCCACCAAACTGAGCTCTGTTGTCCTGGGGCTCAGCAACTCTCCCTCCATTTGTCCTCCAGCCTTCCCGCTTTCTGAGCAGAGCTGTTAACTTATGACCTCCCAGATGCTAAGTCCCGCTTGCTGTAGGAACACACTCCGTCTGGTGCCTCCGCTTTTGCAAGCCAGACTCCGGGGCTCTGCTTGGCCGGCAGGCTGCCCCTCTGACCCGGCTCCCTCCCGCCAGTCCGTGGAGCGCACACTGCCTTGTTGCCCTTCCTACCCTCTTCCGTGGGCCTCTCCTCTGTGCTTGGCTCCGGAGACTCTGTTCTGCTAATCCTCTGGCGGTTTTCTGGGTTATTTAGGCACAGGTGTAGGTGGAATCTAAGTAATCAGCAGGTCACGCGGTGAGCCCAGCATCCTCCTATGCTGCCATCTTCCCAAACTTCAAACCATTCCCAGTTTTTTAAAAAAGGTTTTCCTAGTTTTTATTTTTTTGTGTGCTTTTTTTCAGAAATACATGTTAAATGTTTCCAAAGTTTTCTCAGTATTCATGGAGATACCCCTAGGGTTTTTACCCTTCCCATCTATTAATGTTGTAAGATTTTAATAGACTTTCTAAAATTTAAAGTAATTGTATATTTTAGGATAAATCACTTATTTATAGCCTACTGTTATGTGGTGTTTTGTTTTGCTAATACCATATTTAATATTTCTGCCTAGATATTAATAGATGACATTGCTTTGAGTTTTTCTGGTGTTTTTTTTTTTCAGGCTTAGTTATTGATATGCTTTTTTCATTAAAAAATGTAGGGGGTTTTCTTTTGTTTTCAGTACTCCACAAATTTATAATTGGTGGAACTATCTGGACATTGAACATTTTGTGGAAATTCAGTGATAAATTTTCTATGCCTGGTGCTTTCCTGAAAGTTGTCTATTTAGAGGTTGAATCTCTGTGTTCGTTTAGCTTTTTGTAAAAGTCATTTCATTTTTGGTGGTAGTGAGTTGGGGATATAGTATGGATAGGTGGAATGTTCATTCTTTTAATCTTGCTCATACTAACAAGTATGATATAAATGAATAAAAATTTGTTTTTTTATGGTAACTGATGTTATTTTCTACTCTTGGCCAAAGTTTAATGGATGAACATTTTTTTGTTTTTTGATTATTTTTTTAAACTGATTCAAATTGGAATGTGTGATGGAGAGGTAATAGCCTTGGTAGCATGTGGTCTTTTAAAATATTTGGTTTGTTACTCTTCTAACATTTTTTAAAACTTATTTTAACATTAAAGTATGTCCTCATAGGGAATACATTATCGTTTCTAATTCTGTATGTGATCCTGGAGTCTTCCCTTGTCATAGAACATCAGGTACATGGGCTTGTTCCCTTACCTAACCATTGTTCTGAGTATTTTCCTATCTTTAGGAGCTACTTACCTATTCTCTGATCAGTGTGACTTCCTGTTTCTGCAAGTGTATTAGTTACCTATTTCCATGTCACAAATTATCCCCAAACTCTAAGCAATTAAAAAAAATAAACATTTTTCTCAATTTTTTTGTGGGTTAGGAATCCAGAAGCAGCTTAGCTATATGGTTCTTCCTCAGTAATTCTCATTAAGTTGAAGTAAAGCTGTCAGCCAGGTATGAGTCATTTAAAGGCTCCAATGATGCCACAGTTCAGCCGCAGTTGCTTAGTATGCTACGTGGTCCTCTCCATAGGCTCTTTATAACATGGCATCTTATTTACCCTAATGTGTGTGATCAGAGAAAGAGACCAAGAGACAGACACACAGAGAGAAGGAAAGGATGTAATAAGGAAGCCAAAATCTTTTTATAACCTAGTATAAGGATAACATAACTTCTGCCATACTTTATAAAATAAGAAGTGAGCCAGTAAAGCCAGCCTACATGTAAGGAGCTTTAATAAATACCACATGTAAGGTGGTACCATTTGGGACTGTCTTAAGGGCTGCCTTTTCATAGAAATCAAGGTTGTGAGTTTTTGGCTTTCTTTGTGACAGTAGCCTTCTGCCCCCCTCCCACCCCTCCACCTAGAAAATTAATTTCAGCTTGTGCTTCCATCTTTTTGTTTGTTTTGCTATTGGGCATATTTTTTGTTGGTTTTCTTTTATCTGTAGTCATGCGGGGGTGGAGGGGATGCTTTAGAGTCAATCTATCAAACTTTTACAAATCTCTCAAA